>NC_053407.1:3018856-3113856 GCF_016859285.1 Xiphias gladius | reverse complement strand
ACCAAACAGCAGACAGACAGAAAAGAGCCAAAGAACCAGATATTTCCCTCAGGAGCTGGTAGGTACCAAAACAAAGACAGTATTGGACTTAGATTCATCAGGTGGCCAGAAACATGATTCCAAGGGAATGACATTGTTGCCCCCTCCCGCTGCAAGTGCAAATAAGAAACTGTTTGCTAAGAAGTTCCCGTAAAAGGTGATGATATGTTAATTTGAATAACCCTAATGCAGCTTTAAAAAGAATGTGTGTTTTACCCATTTGCAGAGCAGTACAAGTTGCTGAGTGACCACATAGAGAAAATGGCGGCAGAGTGAATTTGAGGACAACAGGCGCATTTCAAAGCCTCCACATAATAGACTGACAGCACACAAACATCAGAAATTTCTTTTCAACTCATTATAGTGACGGACTCTCTGTTTGACTGTGGTTGCATTTGTGTGGTGCACTGCTGAAAAACAGCATTATCTTCTGTACTGAACTGTGCCATAGTCATTTCAAACACTGTTTATCCAGCTTGGTAGTGCTCTTCTGCAGCCTGTGCTGTATGAGCAATAACACAATATCATCAGCTGTTGCATACTTTAATATCTATAATTCCTCTGTCTGTGATGTGCTTTACAAAAACTAGAGGCATAAAGAAAACCATCAAGTGTAAAAACTGAACAGCCTCTGTATGGTGTCAGATTTATACATTGTCCGTATGATGTGTAGCTTTTACATCCTATATGCTGTTTTATTCTGTGTTTTCTTGGTAACCATATTTATTACATGTTAGTGTAACACATCTAATAGCATCTTTTGAGACACTGTACTAAGTATCGTCCTGTCTTGTTGCATTTTACATAAACGTCTACAAACAGTTCAAACCAGACAGGTATAATAGTACATAGCTCAAAGAGTTAAAGTGTTTTAATCTGCTGTTCAGGTGGTGTCAGGTCAGGTCACAAAGTCACTAAAGTTTAGTAGTATTCTATTTGGCAATACAAAAAAAAAAAATTAAGATTTAACACGATGTAACATATAATTTTATTGCTGGCATTTCAAATGGCAGAAATAATATCCCTCCATGCTGTCTCTTAATAGTTTGAAATTTTGGAAAATAGACTTATATGCTTCCTTGCCCAGAGGTAAACTATTTATATCAGCCTCATATCGGTGTGCTAACTATGAAGCTACAGAAAGGAGACCATTATCTTAGCATAAAGCCTGGAAACGGGGAAAAACAGCAGCTCCCGCTCCATTCAAAGGTAACATAATCCGCCTACCAGCACCTCTAAAGCTCACTAATTAACATGTATTATTTTTGTTTAATCCATATACAATGTGAAGTGTAAAAAAAAACATTTGTATTTTTGGAGCAATTGGTTGCACGGTAAAACCACAATTTGTTATTTTTACACTTCAGTTTTTGTATGGATTAAACAAAGGGGGTATGATATGTTAATTAGTGATCTTTAGAGGTGAGCTAAGCTAACTGCCTGCTGGCTGTAGCTTTATATTAAGGGGACAATGGCATCAGTCTTCTCGTTTAACTCGCAGTAAATCTTTCTGTATACTTAGAGAAATTTTAATCCAATTATTGCCACTTTCACCTTGTCACACTTTTATAGTCTAGTGGTAGTAATTTTGATTTTCATTTTCATTTTAATTTTCATTAGAAACTTTACTATACTCTTAGGAACATTATCCTTCCAAAGTGCCTTCCATGAAAGTTTATGCACTTGTCTTTATCCTCTGATGCTAACCTTGATTGCCTGACTAAACACTAATGCAGAGACCGCAAACATCACATTTTTACTGTTTTCCTGAACAACACAACAAATAAAATGAATTGTACTGCTATTTGTAGTAGTTTATTTTCATTTAATTGAGCTGTAATGCAAACAGCATAGCTGAGCATGTCGCCAAATATGAAATATGTGACTGAAATTTGTAATTGTAATTCTTCATCTTACCACTGCGGGGTAGCATTGTGTCTTCATTCAAAGCACTTCTCAATGAGAGATTCCTGAATCCAAATGTGTCATCAATGTGTGCTTTTCAAATATTGAAATATGGTCGTGTACATTTGAATGCCACGATGACGCTCTCTCTGGCAGATTGAATCCCGTTTCAAAACAATAATCTGTTTTAATTTATCATGTCGATTAAGTCATTTTGGAAATACTGTACATATTTCTCTGTATGATGTAAGAATTAATCATGTGCTACTGTTTGTGAATTGTGGGTCTTTAATTACATATTTATAAACAATAGATGTTACAGTTCTTTGTGACCATTGTGAGAAACATAAATGTCTAAATGTAGTTATGACCAAGAAGTGCCCCCATACATCCCACCTCTGTTTGATGAGGTCATTCAGAGTTTTTGCCTCTATTGTTGTGCAGTAATATCCAGTGTAAATGTACATAATTCCCTCACAGCTGAGTGACATGTCTTCAGCTAAATGCAATCTAATCATACAAATCATATGGAAAGCCTTGCAAAACTCTGTCCACTTTACAGTCTTTTTTAATGGACTGAATTCTCCCAAGGGTTCTTTTACGTGTGCTCTAAGTCCATTTCTAAACTTTTGAAACATATTCTTAAGCTACGTGCAAAATGGCTAAACACCTTTGATTCCCTATTGTTGTGTTTTTCCTGATGTGATCTTTGACCTGACCATGTTGCAATTTAAATGCTCTGCCTCTGGGTTGGTTGATGTATTGACCTGTATATTGTACTTTTTAGCTCAGCATGAGCCATTTGCACTACATTTAGTCTCAGCATCTCTACACTGTAATCATCCACTGAATAATGTCACATTGATGCCTTTTATATTTGTTCTGCATGGCCTGTGCACACTATCACTTTACATCGACCATATCCTTTGTGAAATCTTGATGGTAGTTTATCTTGTTGCCATGGATGAAAATACCTTTTTTTCACGTATTGATTTTGTGAAAAGTATCAACCAAGTGAAAATTATCATTAAAGCAACACATTATGCTTTTATGGAAGTGCAGTGTTGATTGACTCACATGGTGATGAGAGTATTGTCCTTGTGTACCCAGTTGGTGATTAGTTATGGGGTTCAGTGCACAACATTTAAGCATACACTGAATGGGGTGATGGCAGCTAGCCAGCATTATTCAAAGTAAGATGAACGGTCAGTGGAATAATTCAAAACAAAATGAAAGACGATTACCTCACTGTAGCTAATGTAGCATTTTTTTTATTCTGGAGCTATCTCAGGTGAGCCTGCTTATTTATTATTAGATTAACACTGGCTACATTCTCTCACCATTGATGCTTTATTTTGAAAAGCAAATAAGGAGAAAAAGTTTATGTGAATTTTACAAACTTCCTATACAAAACTGCCATTGACTGAAAATCGTCTGAGACTACCTGTTATTTAGCTTTTTGGCAACAAGTTTTAATTTTTCTCACTGCTGAAATAGTGCTAGTGGTATTATCAATTTTACTACCAGTGGGATCTACTTAATATGTATAAAAAAACATACTACGTTGGTTTATCATGCAGTATTGTTAGCCAACTGCCACCATTGCAAAAAGTGCTGACATTTACTGTATATTTATATAAATTTGCTGCATTGTAAAACTGAAATGTTATGTTACAGTATGCTAACTTTTTTTGACCTGTGATTAGGCCTGGTTTAGCTGCTGTGTGCTGTATGTTACAGTTGGACTTTCCAAACATTTTCAGAGTATGTGATGAGGTGGTGAGACCACAAATAGCACCTCTAAATGTCGCCTGGCTAGCAACTGACAGCAAATGAAGCATTTGGGAAGCAAGGGTAAACTGCTAGGTCATGCAGACATTATCCCGTGTGCTATGATGTTAGCTAGCATAGATGATCTACAGGGAACACAAGATTAATGTCATTGTGAACATTGATGTTACTAAAAAGTTGCCTGATAAAATCTGGAGGGATATTAATGGCTTCTGTGTCATATGTACAGTCACCTCGGAGCATGTGTCAACCAGATATTTTATTTTATTGTGCTATTCTTACATTTGTATGGACATGTTGTCATAATGTTGAATCAAGTTGCTGATACTGTAATAAATGTATTTTTTGATGTCACTTTTTGTGAACTATTCTTGGATTTGTGTGCCATGCTTGTCCTTAATGTGTCAGTAAGTGTGTAATAATATTTTAATCTGAAGCTGCTAACAACACATTTTGCGACTCAGTGCCCAGTTAACCCTTTTATATTTAAAAAATGTCTAGAATTATAATTCTGCCTCAATGGAAAAGCCTATGAAAGACCATAAAATTAGAAAAAAGAAAAAAGTAATATAAAAGTATACCACTGTAATAGTTATTATAAAACAATGAAACTTTATTGATCTTTGGGGAAATATTGTTTCAACAGTAAAAGCAATATCAGTTCAGATGGAAAAAAGACAGTACCATTTTAAAAATACTGCACACTCGTGCTTTCTTCTGTGCATGTGTGTGTGAGCTTGTATATGTCTGTGTCAACAAGGGCATGGTGTTGATTGGGACCCTCTGCAGCAGGACAATGAGCTGGACTGTTGCAGTGTTTGAGTTTCTGTCCCAGCTGCCTGCATTCTGCCATTTCCAGCTCTGTGTATAAATAAACAGCAGTCACGCTAGCTTCACTCTGATTGGACACCATGTAATGAGTAGTGAAAGGCCAGTCAGCAGTGTCACACCAAGAAACACCCTCCTCCATCTAATTAATAGCAGACCTCAACACACATGACACAGTTATGCAATTGTTGTGCAATTATGGTCACATGTAAAATTATACATTTCATTTTCATCATTCGTTTCAGCAGTGCTTGTCTGGACATCGATTAATCTAGACACGTTCTCTATATACTGTATGACCTTGATATATCTTGATTTTTAACTGTTTGTTGTTTTCTGAAAACAAGAAAACAATAGATATTTTGTGTTGTTACACTGTCATTATGTCAGCATCAAAGCTGACGGGTAGTATAAGTAAATTTAGGGCATTTCCAGTGCAGTAACTTCCACAAAGGACCAACAACCTTTTGAGTAACTTTACCTTCATTTCAACCAAAGTCTTTTTGATCTGCTGTTGCAGTTGTTCAAAATATTTTAGAAAATGATGCTAGTGTTAAACAAGTGTTTGACAAAACAACAAAGTTTATTGCTGCAAACTCCTCTGTTGCAGGAACTGCAAACCATGTCCCAAAACTGGAATACAGGTTTCTGCTGTGGAAATGCAGTAGAAGTCCCTGATTAATTAAAAAAAAAGGAAACTCAAAGTTCATGTGGTTAAAATGGAAAAGTTCCCAGGCTCCTATGTAACAAAATAATCTAAATTCAAAAGTCCATTCACTAGCTTTCAGAGCTTTAATTTACATCTTATGGTCTGCATTCAAATCTTCTTTGATGACCTTTAGTGAAGCTAGTACAGTAGGTTGAGCTTTGAGTTTAAATTATTTTGTTGCACTGTTCCCAAAGGTCAGAATGAACTTCTATGCTAACAGTTTCCTCTTTGGTTTTTGCCATGTGTGATACCATAGTGTGACCTGGCAATATACAGTTTATGTGACAAATGCTCAAGCCTACGTAATTCTAATCAGTTGAGTAACTGTGTGGTGCTGGGTGGAGGGTCAAAGGTTTAGCCCACTTCTATTTAGCCCGCCATCTCTTTCTTCATAGCTTGTATACATGATCTGAGTCTGTCTCATATATTTCAATTTCCTCCTTACCTTTTTTCCTTATACAAGTTTAAATTTCCTTCTGTAATCCTTTCTATTATCTTTGTTGCATATTCTATTTTTGTCTATAACTAGGTGCATTAAGAGACTCTCTGAGTGTAATTTCTCTCTATTATAAAATGTCTCTAGTTCAAACATCAATAGCCAATAATATCTAATATCGTTCCTAAATTTGGCCCTGACTTAATATTAGGAGTATCAAAGTGGTCTAACATCAGTTGATTTCTTCTAAATCAGTTTTTCTTCTAAATGATAAGGGACATTTTTGCAAGCACACATGCACACATGTGCAAATCCACATACAAACACTGATATTTTTACTGACACAGCGGAGAGCACACACATTAGGTTCACTAATTTATTTTACAGTAGACACACACCGATACACTGCGTTCACAGTCACTCTGACAATTACACATTTAGCAAACATAGGGTATTTGTACTAGATTTGAACTAGATGTTTTAGCTTAAGTGCTCAAATAAAGTCTGTGTATGTGTGCATATATGTGGACACAAACTCCAACCAAATTGCAACACATTTCCTAGTTTGCATAAACGTGTGTGTGTGTGTGTGTGTGTGTGTGTGTGTGTGTGTGTGTGTGTGTGTGTGTGTGTGTGTGTGTGTGTGTGTGTGTGTGTGTGCGCGCGCACACACTTGTTCTTATATCCCGGTGGGGGCTAAGACTTTGTTATAAAGTTAGGGTTAGGCATTTATTTGGGATGATTAAGGTTAGGGTAAGGGGCTAGGGAATGGGAGAGGGGGAGAAGAGAATCTGTGTGTGTGACACAGTGTGTTTCTTTGTGTGCAGAGGAGGCTGTGGCCCTAACTGAGCCCTAGATGTAGCTCCATTTCCTCAAGGATTAAGTGTTAAAGTCAGGGTGGTCCCAGTCTGGGAGTGGTAATCCTGCTGCTGTGTACAAGTCCTCCTGCCAGTGTTCATATACACACACATATATACACACACACAAGCCTCATGAGTCTGTGTGTATTTATTTACAGTTCGTAAAAGCGAAGCTGCAGAGATGTTGAAGAGTTTCAATGAGAGCAGTACTTCAACGCCCAGCCGTCTCCTTAATAAAGCTATGCAGAGGGCATCATCTGCAAGATTGGAAATGTTTTTCTTTAGGTTTTCAGTTTTTAGGGAATGATGCTTTTTACTGCAATACACTCATGTTAAACATAAAGTAAATATTTGTTTCTGTGTGTTACATTACTGCAAGAGTGAGAAATGAACAATAATCTCATTGTTTGGGTTGAACATCCAGCAGGCAGAAAAAAAGAACCACAGTTTTACAGAGTGCAAGTAAATCAACCAGTGAGTATGAATAGCAAAAAGGGGTGAACATAGTGTAAATAGAATTTCTTTAAATAGAAATGTCGAACTTGAGAAACATGAGCGTGCTTATTGTGAGCACTGGTTTTGACTGATATGATTTTATAATGACTATAAACATGAAAACTCATTAGGCTTTAATGCATTATGATATTTAACTCATAAACTGCAAGTCATCCTTATTCACAGTTGTATACTGAGCATTTTGAAAGTTGAACATACTGTTAACAAGTACTGTGTATAAATACTGGGACTGAATGGGCCTTCATAGTTTTAATGCAATATTTACATTACTCATAATAACTCATAGACAGTATATCATCATAACCAGCTTATGTACAGCTAATCAGTGTGCGTTATTGAGCATTCTGAAATATTAATGGAAGTTGTACCATATACAATGGCTGAGATATAGACACAATAAATAACCTAATATTTTAAAGTACACCCTTTTGGGGCAATCACTGCAATAAAGCGTTTTTTGTAGCTCTTAATCAGACTTCTACCCTAGATGTATGTTTTGGGTCATTATTCTGTTGGAGGAGCTATGATCTTCGGCCAAGACAGAGCTCCCTGATGCTGGGCAGTATCTTTCACTCCAGAACGCCTTGAAAATCTTCTGATTACACGGTGCTCTTTTTTTCTTCCATGACCATAGACCTAATGTGACTTACAAAAAAGGTCTAATTTAGTTTCATCTGCTCAAAGGAAAATCTCCCAGAGGCATTGTGGCTTGTAAACATGCATTTTTGCAAACTCAATTCTGGCTTTTTTATCTTTCTCCTTCAAAACTGAGGTCTTCGACTGCAACTGGACACTGTTGTACCTTGATCAGCTCGTATCTGTTTTGAAGCTTCCTTTAAAACAGGAGCAGGGCAGGAGGGAGGAAAGCGAACATAGCAAAATACAGGTACCACATAAAGATGTATAATAATAATGACACTTAATAATGACAATTTATAATAAGACTAAATAAAATAATCATAATGAATGATAATTGAAGCAGTGGGTGTTGAGCAGGATCATGGGGGCAGTGGTTTTGCAGTCATATATCCAGATTCTGTAGCTCCAGAGGCATAAATACCTGTAGAAAGCAACAGTTGGAGAGAGGAGAGAGACGAGAAAGCACAAAACTACAGGAGAGAGAAGAAGCAAGTTAGTAACGATGGGATATGAATTCACACAGATGCAGAGGGAGAGGAGGAAGGAGGAGCTCAGTGCATCATTGGTAGTCACCCAGCAATCTATGCCTATAGCAGCATATCTAGGGGATGCTTCAAGACAAGCCTGACCCAGCCCTAACTATAAGCTTTATCAAAAGGAAGATTGTAACCCTACTCTTAAATGTGGAGAAGGTGTCTGCCTGCTAGGCCCAAACTGGAAGAAGGTTCTACATTAGAGGAGCCTGATAACTGAAGGCTCTGCCTCCCATTCTACTTTTGGAGGCTCTAGGAACCACGAGTAAGCCTGAATTCTGGGAGCGCAGAGTTCTACTGGGGTAATAGGGTACTATGAGCTCTTTAAGATATGATGGTCAATGACCATCAACGGCGTTGTAAGTGAGAAGTAGGATTTTAAATTCTATTTATATTTACACAGAGCCAGAGAGGCTAACACAGGAGAAATATGATCCGGTTTCCTAGCTTCTGTCAGTATTAACACTGAAGCATTCTGGATCAGATGGAGAGTATTTACAGATTTGTTGGGACAGCCTGATAATAAGGAATTACAATGATCCAGCCTAGAGGTAACAAAAGCATGGACTAGTTTTTCTTTTTGAGAAAGGATGGGCCTTATTTTTACAGTATTACATAAGTGAAAAAAGGCAGTCCTTGAAGTTTGTTTTATGTGAGAGTTAAAGGACATATCCTGATCAAAGAGAACTTGAAGATTCCTAATTGTCCTGATGGAGACCAGGGTATTGCCATCTAGAGTAAAAATATCAATAGATAATGTGTTTCTGAGGTGCAGAAAGTTGCGGGTCATCCAGGTCATCTGCATAACAATGGAAGTTTATGGAGTTAAGTTTATGAAATTGCTTAAAGGAAGCATATATAAGGTGAATAGAACTGGTCTAAGCACAGAACCTTGTGGAGCTCTGTGACAAACTTTTGAGTATATGGAGGATTTATTGTTAATGTGCACAAACTGAAATCAATCTGATAGATAGGACTTAAACCAGCTTAGAGTGGTGCCTTTAATGCCAATTAAATATTCCAGTCTTTGTAATAGGATGTGATGGTCAATAGTGTCAAATGCAGCACTAAGATCTAATAAGAAAAGTACAGAGACAAGTACTTTGTCCGATGCAATTAGAAGGTCATTTGTAACTTTCTCCAGTGCTGTCTCTGTGCTATGTTGCACTCTAAATCGTGACTGAAAATCCTTAAATAAACTATTATATGTAGCAAGAAACACAACTGGTTGGCGACAGCTTTCTCAAGGATCTTAGAAAGAAAGGGGAGGTTAGATATGGGTCTATAGTTGGCTAAAACATATGGATCAAGAGTAAACTTTTTAAAACAAGGTTTAATTACAACTATTTTAAAGGACTGCAGTAAATAACCTGTTAATAAAGACATACTGATTATATCAAGGAAAGAGGTGCTAACTAAAAGTAAAACTTCCTCAAGCAGCCTAGTTGGGATGGGGTCTAAGAGACAAGTTGATGATTTAGATGAAGACATTGTTGAAGTTAGTTGGCGAAGGTCGATGGGAGAAGAACTGTCTATGTATAGATCAGGTTTTACAGTCGTTTCTAAGGTTCCTGTGTTTGAAGATAAATCAGTGCCGGTTGAGGGCAGGAGGTGGAGATTCTCTAATAGTTAGAATTTTTTTCATTGAAAAAGCTCATGAAGTCGTCACTACTGACGACTTCATTTATCTCTTGTGGCCATGTCCAAGGAGGTTGGCTACAGTTCCACTGACCTTAAACTTCATAATAATTTTAGCAACTGTGTATAACTCTGTATAAGGAATGTCAAGCTGCTTGGAGATGTTCTTATAGCCTTTACCATGTTATTTTCTTCCTTATCTCCATAGACCGCTGTCTTTTTTCTTTCTCATGTTCAATGTGGTGCACACAATGATACCAATACCAAACAACACAATGAGTACTTTTCTCCATTTAAATAGGCTGAATGACTGATTATAAGATTGAAGACATGTGATACTAATTGAAGACAATAGTCTACTTGAAATGTCACTACAATCCACTTATTTATCACCACTTCTAAGGGGTACCGGTCATTTTGTCCGAGCCACTTTAGAAGATCTTTTCGGAATAAGCAAGAATTCCTCTCTTTTCACAGCTCTTTTGTTTTGTTCTATGGCAAACGAAAGGAATGCAGTCATGTCTGACAAAAGAGCTTTTAATTTCAACACATTCTAGGAAGAACGGAGCACTGTTTCAATGTAGTGAAAGGGTACCAAAACTTTTAGCCACATCTGTACACAAAGATTGGCTACAAATTACGGATAAGACAACAAAAAGTGTGTTTGTAGGGTGATGTTCCACCACAACCCTCCAGAGGTTTCAGGTTTCTCGTCACTGGAGGGATGACCAGCATACTTCTCAAATATATTTCCTCATTTGGTGTTTTGATGATGGTGGAGAGGGCTGTCTAATACTTCAATCCAAAATCTTCCATATGTTTTCAGTTGAGTTCAGATAACTGGTGACTGTGTCATAACGTATAATTCACATAATTTTCATATATACAACAGTAAATGGAGGAAACATCCATTCAGTTAGGCCTTATTCCCTTTATGGATCTGTATTTGTTATGTTTCTCCACTCATTTATTTGGGTTTTTTCTTTCATTTTTTTATCTGTTAGTATATTTGGTGTATTTAATACCATTTTACCTAGGCTGTACGAGCATGTCTTTCTATGAGTCATTAATTAATTGTTATTTCATAAACCTATGGGAAAATATACAATATAGTGCAATGCAGTTACAATTCAGTGCACAGGAGTTTCTCTAATACAGTGTCAACACAAGCTGAATAATACAGAATTAAGCTGTATTGCAGGTCTGTTGTACTTAATTTCATTAGATCTGACAGGTGTTCATGTTGGTGTACTGTCCATATGCACATGTGTACTGTAGTCTCACTGTATGTGTTTGTGTCCAGATTGTAAACAGCATCAGTCCTGACCTGGAGTACATTTTAGGTACATAATGATGTATAAGCTTTTTGCCAGGAAACCTGACTTGATCAGCAGTTAATGTGGCCTGAACCAAGCCCATCAGTCTTCATCACAGCCCCGTCCTCCCCGTTCCTGAGTGTATATGTAGACAAGTGAAGCCGGTTTATGTAGAGAGTGAAAAAATATAATAAACACTTGGGTTAAAAACCCTTTTGAACCAGCAAGCCTTAAACCGTATGATTTAGTGCTGACCTGGGACTTGATTGCACATGAAACAGGGGCGATGACACTTTCCAGAGTTGCAACTACATTTCTCTGTCTCTCTGACTATAGAGACTTCAGCTCTGTCTAAACATGAGTCATGATGATGACTAATCTACACTTATCCCCATTACTCCACATACAGACTGTACAGGAGTTCACTTACACTGTCTTCCATCTTGAAACTACTTAAAAGTGAAAGAAACATTGTAAGAAGGGTTTTGGATTTTTCACAAGTTAAATCACTAATGAAAAACTTCTCCTACTCCAAAAAAATCACAAAATGCAAGGTTTGACAGTACAAATACGCTGTTCATGTTACAAAGTAATCTACTCGAAAAATGGGCATTATTTCACTGGCCACCGCAGCATCTTGCGTTTTGTTTTGTTTTGTTTTGTTTTGTTTTGTTTTGTTTTGTTTTGTTTTGTTTTGTTTTGTTTTGTTTTGTTTTGTTTTGTTTTGTTTTGTTTTGTTTTGTTTTGTTTTGTTTTGTTTTGTTTTGTTTTGTTTTGTTTTGTTTTGTTTTTTTGTTTTTTTGTTGTCATTCCCATTGTGTCAGCAGACTGGCCTCATTCAAATGAATGCAGAGGCTGCATTTTTTCATGCAGGGCTGAAGTTGTCCTGAACATGGCCTATGAATTTACAGCTATGCTAGCAGCTCTATAAGGCTGTAGGCACAGTGGTGCTATGATCTAAATGCTAATGTCAGCAAGCTAACATGCTCACAGGGACAATGCTAACATGCTGATGTTAAGCAAGGTTAATTTTACCATGTTCATCATCTTAGTTTAGTATGTTAGCATGCTAACATTTGATAGTTAAACACAAAGTACTGTTGAGTCTGTTTTTTGTTAAATGTCATGAGTTTTGCAGGTATTCGGTCATAAACCAAAGTATTGGACAAAATGTTAATCTGACCTAGACCTAGAACTAGATGAATAGTGAGGGGCTCAGCAAAGTAATAAGAATTTATCCTGAGGGGAAGATGAATGTCTGCACCAGATTTCAAGGCAATACATCTCAGTTGTTGAGATATGTCAGTCTGGACCAAAATGGTGGACTGACCAACAAAAATACCAACATTGCCATCCTAAGAGTCACACCATCAGAACTTAATAACAAAACTCAATGCGGAAAAAGAAAACCCAAATACTTTAATTAAAGAACAAACAAAACACATAGGGTAGCACTCACCTCTAAACTAATGTGTTTAACAAAAACAAAACCTTGGTGCATTGCAAAGGGGTACTCAAATCTAACCCAGGCCCTCTCCCAAGAACTGAGAGCATATTTATTTTCAAGAGTTAACTCACAAGAGTGAGTAGTCTGATTCTCCAGTTACACAAAGAAAATGGAGCAAGAGCAACAGCAAACACTATAGGCTTTAAATAAAGATGAGACTGGCTGGATTGGGCAGCAGAGCAGCAGATACTACAGAAACAGGCCAGTCACAGAAGTGGGTGAGGTTGAAGGTGTGCTGAACACATGAACACATGGAAGGGGACCTATTGTAGGGTGTTTTAAAATGTGTAGTTTTTTTATCTGGTCTGAATCAGGGGATAATTTGGAATACTTCATGCATTATCCCTTTGGTTCAGTTTCATTTTACACAGAAAGTAATTCAAGCAAACCAAAATACATCAATGAAAGCCACATAATAATGTTCCCTCCTCTCATTGGTTAGATGTGTCCAGGGCAGGAGCAAGAAAGTAAACACAGGAAGAAGGTTCTGAAGAAGTTCCTATCTGCCCAGATATAAGAATGAAAAGTACTTTGATCCTAGCCTAGTCCAAGTCAGACCTTGATTCATTCTCAGTCTAGCTGCTAGCAACTGTTGATTTAGCTCATCCAAATTCCAGTATGCAAAGGCTACCTGGCTACTCAAGGCATTTAGCTCAAATTTGCATCTCAAGTTCATCTTGTTGGGTCAGATCCATGTCACATCATGTTCCTACCATGAACAAACTGCCTCACAACTCATTTGTGACCAGACCAAAACTACTTCCTCTCAGTTGGTCTCCGTGTGGTTGTTTTGGTCCACACCCAAGTAGGATTGTTGTGTTCAGATCTGCCCAAACGAATCCAACCAAAGGGGAAAACTAACCAGAGTCCAATTCAACCGGACTAAATAATGCAGGTTCGTAAATGCCTATAGGAGATAGCAGAGAGTAGACAACAAAGCGAGAGGGAACAAACAGGGACATGCACAAAAACATAACACATACTACATAAGTAGTAGAGTAGCAGTAGCATGCTGGAAGGAATAAAAATCTTTTACAAAACAATTCTAACTCAGTTATCATGGAGATTAATCTGTTTACATGTGTTTCCCAGTAGCTGTCATGACTTCATCCATAGCACTTTTAGGACTTCTCATCTGTGTAAGCTCATTAGGTTCACTTGGTAGCATTTTCCAAAGCTCCCATTCTAAAATATAATAAAGTTAGACATTTAGACATAGACATTTCTATTTATATATTTAATCTGTTTTTTAATTTTTTAGCTATTTTCATTTCTGTTTCAGTTTAATTGTTAGTTGTACAATAAAATAATTCAACTTACACCTCTTTTAAACAAATTCTGGAAACACTCTGAGGAAAAATTCTTTTAACAGTAGTCATCGAAGGTGTTGAACGTGACTTTGTTCTGCATCAGTTTTCCTGGACTTTTTTGCCCAGCCAGTCTTGGAAACTAAATTTAGTTCAAAGTAATAATCTACAGCATTTTCATATAAATACTTGTCCATTTTGCTCCTCTCTGTGACTGATTACTACAACAGAACAGTGATTCAACCTGATTAAAGCTTTTGTATTCGATGTCCTAAACACACACACAGTCTGGTGGGTCATTTACGGGGAAAAATCCTCTGTCAAACAGGAAGTGATGCGTTTTTCTGTTTCGGTTTGTTTGGGTTCAAGAGAGGAGGGAATGGGAAGTTTGAGCAGTGATGTGCACAATGGCTGAAAAAAGAAAGGAGGATGAGTGTAATAGTTCATTCTTGACCTTGGAAATAGCGTGACAAAAAATTGTCATCACTTTCTGATAGGATACCATTTATGAAAGGTTCATAAATTATAACTAATGGCCTCATTATTTGTTAATATATTTGTTCTCAATAGTTTTAATGCACTGTTAGAAACAAGAGCACAGTGAGAGTAAACTTTTCATGCAACTGTCAAAATCACAGGCTGGTGTCTAAAAAGACAAAACTGCAATTAAAAAAACTCCTCACTCAAACAGCAAAAGAGAGGCAACTGTGTTTTTTGTATGCAGCTGCATTTCCTACTCACTTTGCAAAAAGCAGGTTACCAACCTGCTGTGTCTATTCACATGTTTTCACAGAGTTACTGAGTCAACAAAAGAGAAAAAGATTTCTGACACAGTTCGTTCAGTTATTCATTCATTCTCTGCCTGCTTTACTAACTGTAACCCCAGCCCCATTAGCTCCCAAGAGTCAATTTTCTAATTCTCCAGTTGGGCAAAGAAAATGGGGAGAGAGCAACGGCAAACACTGATGGTAGAAGAGAGCAGGTAGATGACAGCACATATATATAATGCTCGACTTCTACTTTCACTCTCCTAGATTGTCTAGTGTTCTATTCCAGCTGTAGCAGACTTTTTGTACTTATCTGTTTTTGATCTCTTGTGTTTTTTGGCCTTTGACCTTTGTCTTGTGCTCCTGCCTACGTGTTACCAACCACTGCCTGCCTGCTGACTTCACCCCTCACCTAAGGCCTTACCTTCTCTTGCCTGAGTTAAGTGAATGCAATTATTATGGAACTATTAGGAGCTGTGATCACTGCATCACTGTATTTGTAGTCTCAAGGTCAGTTTAAACTTATGCGTCGAATTGCCACTGTAGGTACACAGTAGGTATGCTGTAGCTACGTGGTAGTCATGTATATAGAATAGAAACCCCACCACTGAGCATAATCCTTCGTGTACACCTGCTAGTGTTTTGGTGTAATTGCAGAGCGAAACAGACACACAGGCGCACAAGTATAAATGCTCATGGTGGCGCAAGCCACTTCCATAAACTACGGCATACGCTCTGCATCGGTCCTATGCAGAAGTATAAACCAGCCTTTAGAAAGAAAGTCTCAGAAATTCATCAAATCAGTAGAGAAAAACGGTAAATCATTCGCTAAAACTTTAAAAGCCATTAATAAAATCTTAACTCACGGTCAACTTACTAACTTTATCTTACTACTGACTAGCTTTCAAATTACAATTTTTGTAATTAAACATGAGAGACTGTTAACATCAAGTCAAAAGCAAAAGTATTTTTAAAAGGAAAAAGTATAACAGAAAAAGTAAAATTAATCTTCATCTTTATTTAGGAATTTCAAGAAATAAGAAGTTTGTATAAATGAGCATGATAAATCTAAACAGAACTAAAGACTATTTAAAATAGGAAAGTTAATTAAAATAAATACATTTAGGAAAAATAGCAGCTGAAGAAAATGTCATTTGGATTTGGGGAAGACAAATGGGCAGAGATTGTGATAAACTACATTTAAAAGAAACAGACGTGTTTCTGAGTTAGTCTTATAAATAAACTCAGCATAATCCAGATTTACTATCTGGCTGTGTGACCAGAGTGAAAGCACCAAAATCACAAGTGTCCCTGCTAGAGAGTGCAGACTGGTTCTAATGCTTAATGCAAGCTAAAGATCTCCGACCACAACCCACCAGCAGTTTGTTTTCTCAGATAACGAATACTGCAGAGAGGATTTCCCTTTTGTCTGAGCTGCTTTCTCATGAGGATCTTTTACTATTCAAACTCTCAGAATGACCATCAGATAACTAACATTCATTAATTCATCTTGCTTTTCAAAGACTTTGAAGATCACTGGAGGATGAAGAGGCAGTGGAGCCATTTATAATGGGTCATGTGTTAGTTGCACCCAAATCCCAAAGAGACAAAGTGCCAAGAGTTGAGTTAAACCAATACTTCTCACTTCTTTTCTTTCCAGTCTTCTCTCACCCACTCTCCCCTTCTTTCCCTTCTGAGGTTTTAATCATGTTTTATTTACACGTCTGACCAAAAGAATCCTATACACAGGAAATGCTTGTGATTGTGAGTTCCTCTCCTCATTTGTGGGGAAGTTTATTTATTTCAACAAACATTCCTGATTTGCACAGCGACTGCCTCACATGGCTTTTTCAGACACGGATGTGTCTAAGCTATAGGCCTATATTTAGACATGGCTGCTCTCTGTTTGTAATGATGCTGTCAGCAGCATTCTCTGATTTCATGCAGGTGTCATGGTGGTGTTGGAGCTCGGAAAAGCTTATTTATGATTTTCAATGCCATCAGATCTTACTGGATATGTACACTAGAATTAAAAAAGAAGACTACATAGTTACAGTTACAGTTACATTTATAGTGACAAACTTTTCAGGGTGTTTTATGATAAATGGTCCACAGCATTTAATTGGGGGACCAGAGGGCAAGGACTTCTTCTAACTTCAATGACTTAAAGTGTGACGGTTCATTCTTGACCTTGGAAATAGTAGTTTGATGAAAAAAGTCTAGATTCTCCAGATTATATTTTTTTCAGAGACCTGCATCTCGCAGCCTGCCTCACTGGTTTTAGTTTGCTTACTAGTGAATTCCTATGCATAACAACTGAGTAAACTCCAACTGCTGACCAAAAGATGTGGTTGAAAGTTCATGAAAAGCTCATAAGTAGACCCTGAGTTCTATTTTTTTTTTGTCAAATTTGATGACTTTACTTGAAAAATCCAAAGGATGAACTCTACTGTCATCCTGTGCTCCAATTTCAAAGCATGTTGCTACTCTCAATATGACCCAGGGTCAGTGTTGCCATTATTAAAATTATTTGATGTATTGGTGTGGTCCACCCCACATATGATGGATGTGACGCAGTTTGACCGATCACATGTTTATTGTTGAATTAATTAATATTAAATGGATTATCTATGGGAAGACCAGAACTTTGTAATTAATATATCCGCACATATCCACATTTTATCAATATGGTCATTATCTTTACTATAAGTAGTACTATTGGTGGGGTAGTTCATCTTCAACTATTTGGGTAATAGTACTATAAAGGTTTAAATACGCTGAAGTCTCTAATTGTCAGAGGCTTTTCCAACACAAATAGAGGGAAAACAATGATGACTGAATATTGTCACAAAATCAGCTATCAATAATTTCAATGAATAAAAAAAAAAAAGTAATTACCAGAAGAAACGAAGACACTGAAAACTGCAAAAATGGAAAAAGTAAGAACTTAGTTTTGTTCAGGAGTGTCCAGGGGTATTTTGGACACCTCAGTTTTGTGAGTCATGTTAATTGAATCTTAGCTGATAGTGAAATTGCCTACAATCCTTGTCTTTGTTTTCTTAATGATGATTCCTTATTATCAATCTGAGGTTGATGCAAACGCTGCCAAGGAAACAATCTTAACATCCTGGATTACACCTGATATCTGTAATCACTTTGGATAACTAATCTTTTTTACCAACTAGGATGCACACAGCAAAACTGAATTGGCCCGATGAAACTTGATGATCATAAGCTTGTTATTGCAGAAAAACTGAAAAGCAAATACAAAAACACACATGTTAACCGTGTCTTTCTGAACTGTAGATCACGGATTATGTTGAGGTGACATTTCATTCAAATAGCTACAGACTCGAGTCTTCCACTAGTATTTCTAGTTTTGGTTTTGACGTCTAATTTTAAATAAACAATGTCAATTACCAAACTAAACTTTATTTTGAACATAAAATTCAGAGCACAGTGGAATGTAAAATAGCTTTGATTACATTATTGAGTATT
The DNA here is from genome assembly GCF_016859285.1 of Xiphias gladius. Taxonomy (NCBI): domain Eukaryota; kingdom Metazoa; phylum Chordata; class Actinopteri; order Istiophoriformes; family Xiphiidae; genus Xiphias; species Xiphias gladius. The sequence continues at coordinate 3,095,567 of NC_053407.1, read as the reverse complement.
AAACTTCATTTTCATATTATACAATATTGTCAGAATTCAAAGTATAGTCCTAGTCCTATGTAGTCCTATATAGTATACTATATAGGCTACACGGGCCCAAACATTACATTCAAGATTCTTCCTCGAATTAATACAATAAAACATATGTACTCTGAGGGTTTTTGTCATCATGAATGAAGAGGAAAATACTGTATACATGAGCTTTCCCTAAATATGCACACAACAATGACAATATCATTATACACTTTTAGCTTTTTGTTGTATTAAGCATTTAACTGCGCAGCCACAGACTTTAAGAAGCATTAGTTTGGGAAAACTTGGTGAAAATAACCAAAATCCTGACAATAACTCATGCATAAAGATGAATCTAAATGCTTTCATGCTGCTCTCTGTCGTTGTCTGATCATTACTGTAGATGATGAAGATGGAAGAGATCCTGAAAAAAAAGAGTAGGCCTAAACTGTCTCATAGTAACCTATAATGCAAAGCTAATCACGCTTTGCACTTTTATGCATCCATACGTGAAATATATTAAAGTCTAAATTCATAATTGTACTCATTTAAAATGCAGTACTTTGTCAGGGTAGGGGAGTGATAGGTAAGAGCAGAGGGGGAATCCCATCTGGTATAACTGATGCGGCCGAGCACCGAGGACCACAGATGAACTTTGGCTTTGACGCTCTGCGCATGTCTCCGCTGACAAACCAAGGATGCTGCCGCGCATTTCGTCTTCACTTTTCGATAAAATGCTCTCGATGCTAAAACCTTTCGATTTATCCCTGCTCGGAACATTTACTTTCTGTCTGTCCTGCGCAAGTGCAGCCAAGTTTGTGTTTCTCGCGCAGCTGACGGCGCAGAGCGGACTTCTTTCTCTTTCTCTTCCACTGAAAGCTGACCTTCTCTCCTCTGGCTCCCAGCGGAGGGACGCGCCTAGGAGATGCGCACCATCCACCCACAGCGGAGCGTGTCTCGGAGCGGCGCAGGGCTCCGGCTGCAGAGCGTCAAACCTCCTCCCAGTGGATGCAGCAGTGTCTTGGTAGGGGAACAATCTGAGTCTTTGAATGGGGGAATTTTGCGGCTGTTCGGCGTGGTTAAACTCGACAAGAACCGGTTTAGTGTCTGGTTGTGTTTCCATCTTCTCGGAATCCTTCCTCGCTGGTATGTCTGCTATCTCCGAGTCAGTCTGATGTTTCATAGAGGTTTGAGGGTCCCTGGGTGGCCCCGGGCACTTGGTGCGCTTGTGTCCAGCAGCTTTGAAGTCCAGAGTCTCCTGCTGGCTTTTCGCCTTCCTCTTCCTCCTACGATAGTTGCCGTTCTCAAACATATCCAGACACTTGGTGTCCAGCGTCCAATAGCTGCCTTTGCCGGGCCGGCCCTTCTCTCTAGGTACCTTGATGAAGCAGTCATTTAGCGAGAGGTTGTGTCGGATGGAGTTCTGCCAGCCCTGCTTGTTGTCGTGATAAAATGGAAACTGGTCCATGATAAACTGGTAGATGCCGCTGAGAGTTGCGCGCTGCTCCGGTGCGTTCTTGATGGCCATGGCGATGAGCGCGATGTAGCTGTAGGGCGGCTTCTGCGGAGGCTCCTGGCGGGCCGGCACGAAGCTCAAGGTGGCGGGTACTACCCCTCCGCTTTCTCGTCCGTAAAAGTAGATCAGCTGGGGGGCGGTGAGGCTCAGAGCCGAGGATGGCACTCCGAGCGACGGCAGACGGCCGTGGTAGAGAGTCATGACGCCGCGGAAACAGGACTCTGTCCTGGGGAAAGTTGAGCCTGCACCCGGAGCTCCACTCCTCCACTGACTGACTCTCAAGCCTCATGAGGGCCCCAGAAAAATGTTAATAATTGCTGTACGTTTGCTGTGTTATGTTGACTTTGCACTGTGGAATAAATTGTCCATCATAAACAGTCTGTGGTGTTCTCAGCCCACCCACATTAATTAAAATTTCATTGCTCTGAGCCACCCCCTTCCCCTCCCCCTCCTCCTCCCCCGCCCCACAACCAATGAGGTGCCGGGTTATTCCCTCATCTGTTTATAGAATTAGTCGCTTGATAAGTCTGCCCACCCAGGTTGAATCAAGCTGTGTTTATTTGGAAAATTTCCGGGCACCCAATACATAAACGCACTGATGTGCTGTTTGAAATATCACGTCCACCCCTGACGCTGAGTTGCTCACACAGAGAGAACAAGCAAACATTGCCGAATCCATTCTGGGAGTTGCTGTGGGTTCGCTCAAATCAAAACAAAGTGTATAAAAAAGAAAATAACTTAAACAATTTTAGCTAATGTCGGGGCCTCTTCTTTCCTCCAGTGCAACAAAATTGGACGCAGAGGGACTATTTTTTGTTTATTTGTTTGTTTGTGTGTGTGTAGGAACTGATTCAATAGCAAACATCAGGGAACCTTTATTCGAAAAATATGAGGATACAGTAAATGACGGGTGACTGACAGGAAATAATAATAGTAATAAGAACAACACTGGTACAACTATTATAGACCTACAGCTGGTATAAAAGCATATTAATCCCTATCTAAGCATTAATATCCTTGTTTTATTCTTATCCTTCTTATTCATTTAAGAAATGTTTGGTTATGCACGAAAGAAATTGTAAAATTTCACATTTCTGATATTTTTCATATTTAGTTCATTAAAGATTCAATCACATTTTCCATTAACATTATCTTCATCTTTAATTTAAAATTTCCCCTAAAACAGTCTAATTTTTAAAGTATAAAAAAATATGTGTAATTTATCTGTAATTGTTGATTGTAAAATGAGTGACCTTAAAGCTCACCTTTTAAGGCTGTGATCTTAAGAATGAGCTTAAAGCATAACATAACATATCTACAGTGACAGAAAACAAATAGGCAAGGACCGCAACAGGACATATGGGCCACATAATACAAAATTACACTCAGCAGTATACCACCCACACCATGTCAGGGACAAGTGTATGTTGAAGAAAATAAAAGGAAAAATATTTTATACGAAGCAAAACAAATTACACTGAGAGCCAGTGGTTACACAGCTGAGTAGCTTTTAGCACAAATTTTTTGTTTTAATACTTTATATACAGTGTATTCCCATGATTCATTTAAAGGGGTCACAAGCCAGTAGGATTTGTCATCACTGATTTATACTAATAGATCTGTTTTTGTATTTTCTTTTGCTGCTGTGACACTTCAGTATACCTTTATCATTTTATGTTTTTAAAAAATGTAAAAATTACTTTCTTTTTTTGGAGATTGTATTATTTGGTCATTGTTCTAAATAAGTAGAACTAGGGGAGTTTGATAAAATAACAAACTAATGTAACTGATCACAAAGGCTCTTCAATAAATACCACCTTTGTAAAGCTTATACCTAAGGCAACTCAGTTTAACCCACTTCATTATTTTACATAATTGGAGAATCTTACAGGATAATACCACATTTGACAACAACAGCACAAACCCAAACTCAGAATGATCAGAGCTGCTCTCACACCTCTACAGTGATAACTGTATAAACTGAAAATCAGCTTAATAAAGGTCATATTTATGCAGGGACATTAATTTGTATTGAAATTAAATTGTAAAAGTAGGCTCTAGAGCTGATATGTTAAGACGATCAACAGAAAATTAATAAACAATTTTGATAATCGTTTTATTCATTCATCGCGCAAAAATGCCAAATATAAGGCAGTTTGTGCTTCTCGAATGTGATAAATTGCTACTGTCCTTTTTATATCATTGTAAGTCATGGATGTATTAACCTGTTTTGTTATTTGCAGCCCTAAATCAGTTAATTGAGAATTAACTAAAATCCTGAGAATTCTTGCTTGATTTCTTTCTGCTCTCCATTACAATTAAAAAAAATACACAAATACATCACATATGAAAAAAATACTAAAATATACACTAATCTGTAAATCGCTTGTAAATAGCCTCATCTATCGGATGGCCATTGGGCTCGTTGAATACAGTTGCATGTTCTTGCATGTTCTATTGGCTCTGTTTGTATCAACACAGAACAAAATTAAATGTAGTGTTTTAATTGTCCTTTGAGAAGCTGCAGACAGGCACTCAGGACTGTACTGCCTTACAAGGACAACATGGACAGTGTATTATTTGTAGATGTGAGCATGATGCTTTATATTATGTATTTTCCTGTTTATAGGTCAAAGGAGGATTATAACAACTTTACAAGTGCACACAGCTGGCTCCTGCTTACATTAGGGGTTTGGAGCTTTCAGTGGATAAACTCAGAAGTCGTTCTTTTTCTCTGTTTCTCTCTCAGCAGACGGTGATTCATTAGCAAATAAAACTAAACTAACATGCAAGAGACGTGTACAAGCCACAGCAAGCAGGATTTGACTTTTTCAAAAGGCAGCCGCTGGAAAATTCTTTCCATCCATACTGCAGAAAACACATTTTAGAATTTATATTTATGCAAAGAGCCTATCTGCTGGTGCACTGGACATACAGTATGAGCCTATGATGTGAACATTTGGAGTTTTTAAGAGGGTTATTAACCCCTCATACCACTGTTAATGCTATAGCCTTTAAGACACATGAACTCATAGCTGAGTTTACAAAATTGTAATTGTGTCCAACATTTAGGACAGTTGTGGAAAGTAAATAAGTACATTAACTCAAGTAGTGCAGTTAAATATAATTTTGAGGTAATTGTACTTTACTTGAGTATTTCCATTTTATGGTACTTTATAATTCCAATCCAATACATTTCAGAGGGAAATATTGTAGTTTCTACTCAACTACATTTGTTTGACAGCTTTTAGTTACTAGTTATATTTAAGATGGAGATTTTACACAATGTGTAACATAACAAGCTTTTATACTGGTAAATACTGGTTTAATTGTTAAAGATTAAACCAGTGATTTCCTGCAGTGTGTAGTTTGGGTCATATTTTGGATGTCTACGAGTTGTACAGCTCCATCAAATAGTGATTTTTCTCTCTAAACTTCTCACAGGATTTAATTTCATTGAATGTTGAAATGATCCAATATCTCACCAAAAATCAAAGATTAGAGAAAAAGTCCAAAAAAAGAAAACAGATTTTTTAAGGAAGCCCTGAGAGGCGAGTGAAAACATTTTTTCCAGGTTCATTTTTCTAAGTTTTTTTCTTTCAATCTGCCCACCCCAAGAGCGAGAGGCAAGTGAAACGTTTTTTTGTTTTTTTTGTTTGTTTGTTTTTTTTTGTCAGGATTTTTCTAAGTGTTTGTCTTTATTGCTTTATTTTAATTTTATATCTGGCAGAAAGGTTTTCTGGAAGAAAGCCAGAAAAGGTTATAAAACCACCAAGCAGCATTGAACGGGCTCTTGCACTTTGAGCCCATGGGGGGAGTGGTATACAAGGTGTTAATGCACGTCGTATGACATGCCTCGCAATTTGCATAATCATCGGTTACAAAACCAATGAACTAAACATAATTTACTGTGTCCACCAGTTACATATTTGTATCAAGCATTAAGGTAGGGATGTGCAAAGATAGACCCTAAAAGGGGCTTGAGTCCGTCTTTTGACCTTAAGACTTGAAAAGCTTCAAAATATGGCATATTCAAGGTCTTTTGAAAGACTTTTCTGATTTAATGTGAAATGGAGCTGAGCAACCTGCTAGGAGGAGTACATGAAAGTATAACACATGTAATTTTATGTTGCCAGTAGGTGGCGCTATGGCTATGGCTGAATAGTAGCATATAGATGTCTTCAGGCCAAGACTCTTATTAAATGTAACGTTTGGGGCAGATTTAACATATATTTGAGTAACAACAACTTGCTGGTTAATGACCAAACATAAAAATTCGCGTCACCACAACAAGAACGCCATTCAGTTAAAACTCCCAATCTTCACAATAAAGCCTCATCAAGGTCTTAAGGATTTTCTAACCGCATTTGAGGTGGATCTGATCAAACTGCTAAGACCAGTACATCAAAGTATAATAACTGTCATTTCCTATTGCCAGTAAGTCGCGCTGTGAGTATAACTAAATATTGGCATATAGATGTCTTCAGGCCAGGATTCTCATCATACATGTAAAGTTTGGGGCAGAGTGGAAAATGTACATTTGAATTACAACAACTTCCTATTTCGGCAGGGTGAATTTCGATGTTTCGACATGCAGCTATGGACACACTGTTCAACAAAAACCCCAAAGCTTTGCAATTTGGAATTGCGAAGGTCTTTAGATTGCACTAACCAAGTTTGAAGTCGATCAATTCTCTCGGAGGAGTTTGTTAAAGTATAACGTCTGATCAATTCTGTAGGAGTAGTTTGTTAAAATACAACGTCTGTAAATGGCAAAAACTGCGCCAAAATTTCACACTTCAAGAGGCTTTATTGTAAGTCTTGAGATATTTCATGTGGCTACCGAATTTCATACATGTAGGTGAAACATACCGCGAGGCTACTTAGTTGAAATTTTGTAGGGGCGCTGCTGAGCCATTTTGCAACACCTATGCACAAGACCAATAAAACATCACGTCTGATACATGAACAAAGTTTTGTGAATTTTCGAAAACCTTTAGCCCCTAAAATCATTTTGAGGAATACGACTACTACTACTACTACTACTACTACTACTAATAATAATAATAATAATAATAATAATAATAATATATTATTATCAATATTATTATTATTATAGCGATTTCAACCGTCGGTGCTCATTATACTATCTCACCTGACTTCCTAAAGCCTGTCTAGCAGAATGTCTTTTCCAGTTAAAATATATTTGTAGCCAAAAGAAAGACAATACAGAAATGTTACATAACTTGCTAACACACAATATATGTACCTTGTGTTTAGAGTGCATGGAGAAATTAAAAATCACCTGGAAAAAATCCTGCCAAAAAACAAAAACCCAACTCACAACTCCTCAGATTTATCTGGTGTCCCTGTATATAAAACTGTCTATAAAGTAGTTCAGCCTAGTTCAATCTGCAGCAGCTACAACGCTAACATGCTGCTTATACAATGATGCTTCAGTATTAATCATCTAATAATGTCATATATGATAATATAGTCAGAGGGACCAAACCAGTTTTGCTGCTCATACCTATGTACTTTTAACTTAAGTAGGATTTTTTTGACGTAGGACATTTACTTTTATTGAAGTATTTTCACATTGCTGCACTGGGACTTTTACTTAAGTAAAGGATCCTTCTGTCATGATCTGCGCCTCTGAGTGACTTTATGACTGGACTCTGTTATTTCCTGTTTTATTTTGAGATAAATTTCCTTGTGTATCTGTTTGTTGTTTCAGTTTCAGTCACTTGATTGATTCCAGCCTTTCTGATTACCTGGCATTTTCCATTATCCCACCAGATGTCCCCTAACTTTTTTCCTGTTCTACTTATTCACCTAGCTTCCCTTCCCACTTACACACCTGTTCCCAGTTACTTTATTATCCTGGTCACTATTTTAACCTACCTCTGTCTCTTGCTCTTTGTCAGTTTGTCTATGTATGATCTCTCATGTTCCTTGTGCAAAGAATCCTGTCATTTGTTTCTACTAGTTTGCTTGTCACTCCCCCACCTGTTCACCCATCCATCTATGTTTAAGTCTTATTTTGTAAATTAAAACACCTTCACCGCATCAGCCTGTCTTTTGTGTCTGCAGTTGGATTCTGTCCTGCTCCCCCAAGTTCCTGGCTTCTCTTCGACACCTTCTTCCACCACTGTTTTAGAAGCATTAATTTAGAAACTCCATGCTGTACAAACATCCTTGGATCTGATATCAACTGACACCATACAACTAACAAAACCTAACTGTGAACATCATAATTACATAATCAGTATGAGAAACCACATAATTCACAAAATTTTGAGTTTAGAGGGAACTCAAGTAATGTTTCAAATAAATTATGAACAGATTACCAAGTTTTTCATGTGAAATATATATATTTATTTTATTTATTTATTTATTTTTACCCAGGGTGCCACAGCTCACTGTACCTTCTAGCGAATTTCAAAAGACCTTTCTTCATACATTTTAGAAAGCCTGACCTTAGAGGGAGAGAGCTTATCAATTTCTTCCTAATTTTAGGCAAAAGGCAAAGAGAAATGTTTGGGATCTCTCAAGTTTACCCTAAAATTTAGCAGATCCAATCAGTTGAGCTGACAATCAATAAAAACTGGGGTCAAAAAAAATTCAAAGATGTAACTTGATGTTCTTCAGTAAATCCAAAAAGTACTGTAGTTACAGGACATTAGGACTCCAGACATGTTTTAGGAAATATAATTATTATTTTAATATAAATAATAATAAAATAATTTTGAAGAATAAATTTTGTCCTATGGTTTTTAAACTAACAAGTTCAAATACCTAGTTAAAATTCTTAAAGTTGCCTCTATTCATTTCCCTTTATCGAAAATGCCACTATCTATGAATATGCAAAAATGTTAACAGTTGGACACAACACATCTCATACTTCACTAAAAAGTTAATTTTAAGTATTGAGGTTTCAAGTTTCCACGTCACACTTGTGTATACTGCTTTCAAACGAATTTTTATGTCACAACATTATGCAGCTATATACACATCTTAAACTGAGATTTAAGGAAAACATAGAGAAACCTTACAGCTGTAGGAGATGAATGTGTCTTCTAATGTCACATATTGTACATACATCATTCTGCTCAATTAAGCTCATGCATCCAACTGCAGTAACAGCAAGCAAAACACACACAGACACACACACACTTTTGTGCACTCTAACCATTTAACCACTGAGCTAATGACAACTTCTCCATCCACGGTATTTTCAGTGCAGTGAAAATGTTGAGATTTTGACCTGGTGTACATTTTGGGTAGAGTTCACTGGCAATTTGCATTTAGACACTTCATCCTTTTTCTAATCCAAGCCCAAACATGTGTGGTATTTGGTGACATCTTCTGGACAAATAGAAAACTATTCTTACAAGTCATACTGCAGTATTACATGACTATAGTATATACCGTAAGTGTTCGAATAAAGGCAAAACATCATATAAAGACTTTGGTGAAATCAACTAATCTTTTATCATTAACCTCATAAAATAAATACATTTAATGACTTTTAAGGCAACTTTAAATGATAGTTTTCAGAACTATTTTACAACTATTAATCCTGACTTCTTCTGACACTATATCTTGTAACTTGAAATAATGAGTTGAATGAATGTCCTGTTGAGTGTTCACTACACTCATTAAATTACATTTCTAGCAACTAGATGTTGACCACAGTGGAACATTTAGCAGCCAAAGAGCCAGATATTTTTCTCAGGAGATGGTGTGTTGGATTTATAGGCAGCTGGTTCACCAAATGAACTTTAAAAGGCCATAATGTGTCAAAAGTGTGTGTTCAGTGGACCGCGCATGGAGTTTAATATTACAACACATCCTTATCATGATCAAACTTTTAACAGGTTTTTTTCCACTAGTTTTTAAGTGGGAAAACATCCGCTGAAAGACAATGCAAGATGTATTTGTCGGCTCCAGAAAAAAGCTGGCAAATGGACTTTGAATAATTTTTTTCTTTTTTTTAGTATTCTAGTTTAGTTAAGACAGCAAAGAAACTTGCGAAAATACAGATATAGACATCCAACTATACAGAGGTGCTCTGGAACATTAACATGAGTCAACACTTGGTCAGAGGAGACCGAAATACTCAACAAACTGAAAACAGCTACTGAAACAATAACAGGCCAGTTTATCTGTCTTTCAACATTTTGAACCTACGGTTAAATAACTTCAGTCCTCTCAGAGGTTACTGACATGTTGTGTGGATTATCTGTATCCTTTGGAACAACAAGATACTTCACTGCCCAGTGCAGCAAGGATTCAGCAACTTTGATTCGACTGAAATCCTGCAGATTACGCAAAGACACTTGGTAAGAAAAAGGGAACAGCCTGCTATTGCTGTGAACAGTGGGAGCATTTCTTAACAAGGTCCCCGCAGTTTGACCCTTTTTGTAACTGCTGCCCTCTTTGGCTACAGAGCCTACCTGTGAGTGGAAGAGCCAAGATTGAGGGTTCCCACTGATGTGAGCTTCCTCCTCCTGCTCCTCCAATAAGGTGGTAAGTGCTCCTGGTATGGGCTTACTTCTCTTTCTCTTTGCATTTCTATATTTTCTATCAATAGTCTCCTCAATGTCCTTCTCCAAAATCTCATTTTCTTGCTCCAAAGCCAAGAGATTTTGTTGTGCTGTGAAGGTGCAGTGGTCGTCTGTGGAAGGGGACAAGTTTGACGGTCTGGAAAAGGGTTTCGGTGGACTCACAGAAGTTGAAGTTGAAGAACTGGCAGTGGCAGGGCGGAAAGCTGAGTTTAGTGGTTTCTGGTAAGGCGGGAAGTAGCTGTGTTCTCCTTTGCTGTGCTCTGATGTCTGCTGGGATTCCTTCGGGCTGTGAACAGGAAGCTGCGTGCTAGTTAAGATCTCAGCATGATCAGGCTTGGGTTTAGCAGCAGTGGGCTTGTGCAAAGTGTTTGTTGGTGTTGCTTCTGGGGATACATCAGGGGATGAGGAAGTGTCACATGGTGGAGGAAAAATGTTCCAAGGGTTGGCTAAAAGCCCAATGTCACTGTCAACCATCTGTGCAATCATGCCCTCGTATAGCATACAGTGCTCTACAGGAAGAGGTGAATTCTCATGGATGTCACAATCTCTCTCTGCAACTGCTGGCTTGGCTATTTGCCACTCTGCATCATCAACAGAAGGCTGTGTGGTGTCTGAAGGTCTGCAGTCTTGTGGTAAATCCCTCTTTCTGTCCTCATAGGCAGCAGAAAGCCCACTCAGTGTCCTGTTTCCAAAATTGGGTGGCATTTGCAGCTGCTGAGCATCTTCTTCTTGGATGAGAAGACACTGTATGGGGACACTGAAACATTTCACTCCCTTATATCTGACCCTATCAACATCCCAGCTTGGGGCAGAGAATGCGTTCGGGTGGGTCAGCAATGAGGTGGAGGGCTGTGGGCTCTCAGGGCTACTGCTCGCTACCATCAGCTTCTCCTGAACATCCTCCAGCACAGCCTGCACAAAGTCATGCTGCCACTCCCCCAGCAGCTCTGACAGATCAAACCCACACTGGCTCTTCTGAGAGTCCTGCGCCTCCTGACCCAACAGGGCCCTCCATGTCTTAGAGATCTTCAGCCTGACAGAGGGCAGGGTCGTGAAGCAAGGGGTGTTGTCTTTAACTGGACCAGCTGCAGTGGTAGCCAGTTCTCCAACTAGTAAAAAGAATCTGCATTTAATCTGTTCGAGGGCCATGTGAAACTGCAACCGGTAGTCTTGAATGCACACCGTGGTGTTGACCAGGCTGGTGAAACACTCGCGGTCCTCCTGCTCCTGAAGATGTTCCCAGGCTGATGCAGTGAGAATGGCAGGGATCTGGAGCACCCCGTCGGAAAGGAAGAGGAGCCCTGTAGGGCCCTCAGCGCCCTGTGCCTGGGATTGAGACATCTGACCCACCCCGATGACATGAGCCTTTAGCCGCCCGCTGCTGCTGTTCCCCTCCTGACTGCCATAGCTCAGGATCAGATTCTCTATCCATGGCGACAGTTTGCTTCGAGAAGGTCGAGGCATGTTTGTAGTTTCAAACTGTGTATCTTCAGTTATGTTCCGTCAAGCAAACATATACGATGATCAGCGGTTCCTCTATCACAACAGCACAATTTAAGCTAGAAACAAAAGACTTATTAGCCATTATAAATTATTATTTTGTTGGCTTAACATGACTTATTTAGGTTAAATCGTTGGAAGAAGGTATTATGTAAAAAGAAAAAAAAAAAAAATTCTAGGACTGACACATATCTGACATCTCCACTACGCATACTTTTACACCTTACAGTTTTTCTATCGTAGCATGCACAAAATAATAATACCCTAGTCTACACAAGTAGTCAGTGCTCTTTCCTTTGTGTAATCTTGCGCAAATCATATCGTTATGGCAGTTGGTTCAAGTTACCGAGATAACAATTGATGGAATGAGGAAACGTATTCCTTCAAATTAAAAATGCGAATGTTAGTCTAGGCCATTAATATATACGCTGAAAATAAGATTTACTAATTCATAATCACATAGTCGTTTTATTGAGCTAATTCATATAGCTAAAAGAAACTTACCAACACTTTTCTTGGTTGTCAAGACGGTGTTACTCTTACAGGAAGTACTGTTTGGTGGTGTACTCGATAGCGTTATTCTGTTTTTGTGGCCTCGTTCCGCTTTTTTTTTTAGTTCTCACTTCTCATATCCATTCCGAAATGTAAACAATGAAGACGTGAAGAAGTGTTATTTGTATAATGTTTCAAAGGCAAGTTACACGAAGTTGTTCATGTAATTTAACTAATATCTGATCCAAGTATTGGAACGTTGTTTGTTCACCCAGCTTTACGGGTAGCTGATGCTGCGTTCGGGTACCAGTTGAATTCTCTCACGTAAACGGCCGTGAGAATGAAAGGCATAAAACTTTTTAAAGTTATTACACTAATCGTTTGTCTTGGTTATTATGAGAGCTTTGATCACTAAATGGTGTCTTATGGGAACATATTTTTTTTTTGTCTTTATTTGGATAGATAGCCCACATAATCATATTAATGTTTTATTTACTACATTTCCTTTGGCCGAGAATGCAGCATAATACCTGTCTTTACGCCCACTTGCAGCGCTCTTCTCTCTACTGATAAATGTTTTCCTAAATGTTGCTAATCAGATACAGCCTATGCCTATAAAAAAGAAAAGTGCATTTCGTAGTCCCAAGGTAAGACGTTCAAAAGAGTTAACTTAAATTGTTAAAAAGAAAAACATAACACAACAACTTTGATCCATTGCAAACGTACAGCGCAGGGCTCTCGTCTACGTAAATGTGTTTGTAGCTTTCCCGTTTTGCTAGTAATTTGGCCAAACAAATCAGACTAACGTGATCTACCTCTTCCAGCACTGGACTGTAAATAACTCTGCTAGCGACATTACATAGTTTTTGTCATACTAACTTCCGTTTATCGACATGTCGGTTGTTTTGCTACTAGCCTAGCCTTTACGCACTTACGCCAAACCAAATTTAGACGCCTGTCAGTTTAGGACGACTGGCTTGTCTTATGAATTTTCAAGTTTTTCTAAAATATTCGTCATTCAAGTGATTCTCTAAGCACGATATTGTTTTAGTAACATTTTGTTAACGCAGGTCGCGACGTGATGTGGCTGGCGTTATAATCCAAGACTCAGGAGCAGATTCTGGGGAAGGGAAGTCTGGTTCCCTATCCCCTATCCCTGTCCCTGTCCATATGTGTTTCCCCTTACTCTAACCTATCCCTAACCCTGACCAGTCGTGTCTTATGATACTTAATCTGACCCCTATTATACCCTAATTCCGATCAGTTATCTCTGTCTACTCCTAAGCCTTAGAATCTAATGTCTACCTTTGTCGTAGAGGACTAGCTAGCTAGACGAGTAGCTGCGAACCGATTGTTAAAACCATTTGTGTGTGTGTTGTCTTGTGAAAGCAAAATTGAAAAATGTCCCCTGTTAATTTGTTTAAACTCCTGAATTGTGTTTTATTGTGATCCCAAGTTTGATAGTAAGCTGTACAACATAAATGGGAGACATTTTAAAGATGTTAGGCTTGATGTTCTCTGTAAACAGGAATGAACAGTACCATTTTGGCTGTCACAAGCCTAGACATGCCCAATTGTAGATCGAGTGAGCCTGGTTCGAAGGTTTCAGACCCACAGCATTCCCAGAAACTACTCAGGGTCCTTCGCACTTTCTGGCAAGAGCAAAGTTTCCACGATGCACTGCTGGTGGTTGATGGAGAGGAGCTTCCTGTCCAGAAAAACGTCCTGGCTGCTGCTAGCCCATACATCAGGTCAGAAAATTTGGCAGTGAACATTTGCCCTTGTCTTTCAGCACAGATTCAGTCACAGTCCAGACATGATCATGCATTTGTTGTCTTTGGCTGGTGTTTACAATGTTAAAGCAACATGGGTGTGTCCACTTCCACAATGGTAATGGCACTACTGAGAATGATAAAATATGTGCAGTTTTTATTTCCATGATCTGTCATATTCAGTGGTGTTAATTATCCCGTTAGGACCAAGCTGAACTACAATCCTCCAAAGGCAGATGGGTCTACATACAGAATCGAGCTGCAAGGGGTCTCCATGGCCATCATGAAACAGATCCTGGACTACATCTTCAGTGGTGAAGTGAGTGTGGAGGCTTTAAAAAGCAAAAAGTGACATGCTTATGTTTTACGTGTAGTAAGCACAAGTAATTGTTTCCTATCCATCCTAATATGTTGTTGTAGATATCTGTTTGGCCTGTATTGCCCCACCTTCCTCTTTGTCTCATTGCCTGCGTGTGTGCGTGTGCCCTACACAAACAGATCACTTTGAGTGAAGAGACCATCCAGGAGACGGTGCAGGCATCTGACCTGCTCCTCATGACCGACCTCAAGTCCCTGTGCTGTCAGTTCTTAGAGAGCTGCATCACTGCAGAGAACTGCATTGGCATCCGGCTCTTCTCTCTGCACTATTGCCTTTACCATGTCCACTATGCCGCTACCGAGTTCCTGCAAACACATTTTCGTGATGTGGCCCTCACTGAGGAGTTCAGGGAGCTGCCACCGCACCGGCTCTGTGAGGTGCTTGCCATGGAAAAATTAAATGTGGGCAATGAAAAGCACGTGCTGGAGGCTGTGGTGCGATGGTTTGCACATGACCCAGAGGATCGCAGGGTGGGTAACACTCACTTCAATTTCTCTGAGGGGATGAGACGAGAGCTTATGAAAAATGTAAACAGGTAACTTTTGCTACCAACTGCTGATTGGAAACATGATATCAATTCTCTTACTCAAATATACTTTAAATGGGAATATGGGGCTTTTCAAGTTTTCTGCAGTTTGTGTGTCAAATGATTTTTATAAAAAAAGAAATATAAGCAAAAGAAATACATAGGTGTGCCAAGCAGACAACGCACACTAACAAAACAAAACAAACAAAAAACTAGAATGGCACTCAGTAGGGCACATACCTCCACCAAGGCCAGATAATGAAGAAAATGTTGAAAAATTCCCTATCTGTCAATGTTAAGAAAAATGTGATTTAATAAATCTGCGCTTAAATTTAATGGGTTCTTCCCTGGCCCATTCCCTATCCCTCTACCAAGATTGGTGTAAAACCGGTTTAGTAGTTTTTGCGTGATCCTGCGAACAAACAAACAAACCATCAGACAAGTGGAAAACATAACCTCCTTGGTGCAGGTAAAAAGGCAAGGGGAGAATCCATCTTTAAAGCAAACAGTAAAAAATTATATGTACATATTTATATCAACCAATATTAATTCTGCACATGGAGGCAAAAAAATAATTAAATTTGGAAACTACAACCTTAATGTAAGGATTCTGTTATTATACAAAACTCAGGCCTTATTGTTGACACATGGGTAAGTTTGACCAATTTTCATCAAAGACATCAATTTGAGTTCTTAGTTTAAATGTAATTCTCTCCATACAATATCTGCTACATTGCAATAGAATTCAGAAATTTACTTCGGTCTTTAATAAACACTAGGTTTTAAGAGGTTAGTCTGGATAACCTCTTATTGATCCATACCAGTCGTCTGTCATGTTTTCACCCATGTAGTTCAAATCACATAAACATCATTATAGATAACTATTTTGCAAACATGCTGTTGAGTTGTACAAATGTCAATGTGTTCTATCTAGTTATCCAGTGGTTTCAATTCAGTTATGCACAATATGACAATCATCAGCTCTGTATTAATTTTTGTCAAAGGTACATTATCATAATGAGGTAATGCAGTGCAAACTTTTCAGAATCATCTGCCCATTAAACTGGCCTACTACACAATGATGATGAAGCCCTGACAATACTTAATGTGGAATTGATGATCACTCTGATAGGCAACACAACTTAAATAAGTTTCAGCAGTCTAATTATTAATGTTTGTAAGCATGAAAAAGAATGTGGAAAAAAAGGGCCCCCTGGAACGACCACAACACACTGGAGATTTTTTTTTTTTTTTTTTTTTTTTTTTTTTTAAACCTAAAAAACGGGTATCTGCACTTTGGTTAAGATAGTCCATCGTTTAAATGTTTTTTCTTGGTTGTCCATCCTTATACTTCTTTCTGGGAGCTTCCTATGACTTTCCTGTTTTATTTCTCCTTGTGATGTCCTTCATGAACACTATTAAAGCAAATTGAAACATGGTAACAACTCATGTTATTGCTAAAAACAGAAATTAATTAGTAGTTTTAATCATTTTTTTTCACTCATTGTATTGTGAAAGCTACACTGATCAAAAGTTTGATATTAACAATGAATTGACTGAGTGATATGAAAGGTCTTGTCGCGATGTTGAACCCACAGAGAATTATTTAGCAACTTTGCAGTTCCCCACAGCTCGGTCTTCCATATTCATGTCTTCCAGCCAATTGCTTTGGTTTTACTGTTCGCAACTTTAATGTTTTGTTTCACTGTCACTGCTCTCATCAGCCATGTTTCTAGCCACATCAGGCAGCTATTTTCAGTCACTCTACAGTACCTGCCCAGCGCCAAACCTCAGACAAAGTTAGTGATAAGTTGGTGAACATAGTGGTGCCATTAGCAGCTACAAAGCCAGATATTTTGGTGGAGGTGGTGGCGAGTAAAACACCTAAATGGAGAGTGAATATTAGAATTATATTTTCATACTTATTTATAAGTATGACTCCAAATGAATGCTGATGTTATCTGTGTCTGCTGGATGTGTAAATGTGCAACTTCTTCCCAACTTATTCACTAAATTAACTTTCTAAGTTGATGATATATCAGTGTTGTTTATAGCTTGTTCCTATGCTTCCAAGTGGCCAAAAAAGTGAATTAATGCTTGTGTTTGTTCATAAAACCACAAAGTGAAACTTATTCCATCTTTATTCGTAGGTACACATAAAGGAAGTGATGTCTGCTGTATGGCTGCAGGGCCTGGACACGAGCTACCTGAGAGAGCAGGTAGAGAACCTGTAA
Organism: Xiphias gladius; assembly: GCF_016859285.1. Taxonomy (NCBI): domain Eukaryota; kingdom Metazoa; phylum Chordata; class Actinopteri; order Istiophoriformes; family Xiphiidae; genus Xiphias; species Xiphias gladius. The sequence continues at coordinate 3,078,566 of NC_053407.1, read as the reverse complement.
AGTGCTCTCCAGATTTAAATGTATGCTTTATATTGTTGTCAGTACTGTAATAACAGAACCCATGTGATGATGTAATTGTCTAGTTGAAGTGTTTCACAAAGTCTGACATTGTACAGTTAGGTACAAAAGTACATAGTGACACAATTTTTGTAATTTTTGTAATGGATTCAAAACTAAGCCATCAAGATGTTGAATTGTAGACTTTCTGGAGTGTCTAATTTCACTTGGTAGTTGTTCATGTGAACTTAGTATGGAGTCCAAAGAGGTGTCGATGCAAATGAAGGAGGCCATCATGAGGCTGAAAATAACTCCAAAAAAAGTGTTTGCTATCAGATAGGTAGCAGAAACTGTAGGGATGGCCAAATCAACAATTTGGTACAATTCTAAAAAAGAAGGGCTTTTTGGTGTTGCTGAGCTTGCTAGTGCATTAGCAAGCTCAGATACACCAAAAAGCCTGGAGCACTACAGAAAAAGATCACAAAATTATTTGCTTAGTGAAGAAAAACCCCTTCACAACATCTAGCCAGGTCGAGAACATTGTCGAGGAGGCAGGTGTATCATAGTCAAAGTATACAATCAAGAGACACCTTCATGAATGTAAATACAGGTTTACCACGAGGTGCAAACCACTGGTAACACTCAAGAACAGAAAGGCCAGATTAGACTTTGCCAGAAATCATCTAAAAAAACCTGCCCAGTTCTGGAAGAAGATTCTTTAGACAGATAAAACCAAGACTAGCTTGTACCAGAACGATGGGAAGAGAAGAGTATGGAGAGGAAAGGAGCGGCTCATGATCCAAAGCAAACCACTTCATCTGTCAAACATGGCAGAGGCAGTGTTATGGCATAGGCATGTATGAATGGCAATGGAACTCTGTTACTGGTGTTTAATGATGATGTCAGTGCTGATAGAAGTAGCAGGATGAATTCTGAAGTGTTTAGGGCAATACAATCTGTTCCTATTCAGCCAAATGCTGCAAAACTGATAGGATGATGTTTCACAGTACAGATGAATAATGACCCAGAACCATGATCTTCTTAAAGCAAAGAAATGGAATATTCTTCAATGCCCAAATCAGTCACCTGACTTCAACCCAGCTAAGCATGCTTTTCACATATTGAAGGCAAAACTGAGGTCAGAAAGACCCACAAACAAGCAGCTACCGAAGGCGTCTGCCGTAAATCCTTGCAAAGCATCTCAAGGGAGGACTTCATGCAGTCATTGACTGCAAAGGATTTTCATCAAAATATTAAAAATAATCCTTATAATTATGTTGCTTTGTCCAATTACTTTTGAACTTCTGAAAATGAGGGACAATGATTAAAAATGGTTGTAATTCCTAAACCGGTAATGTGATATTTTTGTCAAAACCCCCGAAGGTCTACACTTAAATCACATCATGATGGCTTTGTTTCAAATCCATTGTGGTGGTGTACAGTGACAAAATGGCGAAAATTGTATCACTGTCCAACTACTTATGTAACTAATTGAATATGCTGGTTTTGAGGAAAAAACTCTTCTTTGCTAACTCATTAGCTAACCTTGGTGTGTGTTGCATGATATCCCATCAGGCCATGGGGGAGCCACTGATGAGGGAGGTGATCACAGAGTACTGTCAGCCGATGCTCGGGGATGGTCAGTTGCAGGGTGAGGCTCTGCTTGCCGCCTTCAAACCGCGAGGTTACTCTGAGTGTATTGTTATCGCCGGAGGAGAGGATCGCAAGTGAGTCTACTGTCTTTATTTTTATCATTTATCCTTTTTTTAGGCATGAAAATATATCAATTGAAGAAATCCACTATCAGCAATTTCAATGCAGAACTATCAGAACATGCCTTTAAAAACCCACTTTAACTGTAGTTGCTGTGCAATAATTTTCTGTCGTGTGAACAAGGTCCAAGACAGTTCTGGCCTTCATTGGCAGAGAAAATAAGGGTATTTTAGAGTGAAATGTGGTCACAACCAGAGGAAGAGGATAAATTAGTGCTGAGTTCTCTCAGATCACACAGTCGACTCACATCCTGTCTGGTCTGATGGTTTTCGTCCTGTACAGAAGCAGGAAGCCGACTGCTGTGACGCGCTGCATGTGTCCACTCTATGACACCAACAGACAGGCCTGGATCGAGCTGCAGGCAATGAGTATCGCCCGCCTCGGCCACGGGGTGGTTGCTGCCGGTCAGTGCTGGGCTTAAGCTAGGAAATTCATGTAACTCATGAATTAGGTAGAATTTAAGAGAATTCCTCTTTAACAGAACAGTGCAAATGTTAAGCCCAGCAAATACTTAAGTCAGTAATAATAATGAATTTCCTGTCTGTTAGAGGGTTTTCTGTTTGTGATGGGAGGAACTGATGAACACAACGCAGTCATGGACAGTGGAGAGAAATATGACCCTGACTCAAACACCTGGAGCTCCATACCCCCAATGCTTCAGGTATACTCACCTCTTTCTGTAACCATACTTCTTCTGAGGTTTCAGCAACTAAAATTATTCCTCCATTATAAGTATATAAACAATTAGAAATGATCTTTGCAGAAAATATCTTTCTGTCCAATTTCTGTCACATTTTTCTTAGATTTCACTGTAACATTAAATCCAACCCTCAGTTCAGTCTTTCTATCAAATAGACCCTGAAAATGTTTGATAAATAATCATTTCTGCTATTGAAATTTGCTGCCATATATGACTTTTAAGCAGGCTAGAATTACCAGTTCATCATAAGAAATGCATTGTTGCAGCCACGATACAGTACATGCTCTCACTTTTTATTGTTTTACTTTATGACCACTAGGTGTCCACAGTGCTGCAATGCAAGTTCAGTTTCAACCCTAGTTGAAAATTTGAAACCAACTCCCAGTCACTGGCTTACATTTTATATAGAAAAGTGGTGGTAATTAACATCGGTTGACTATACAGTCAGGTACATAAGTATTTGGACAGTGACACGATTTTCGTAATTTTGCCTCTGTACACCACCACAGATGAACTGAATCAAAGCCAGCAAGATGTGATTGAAGAGTAGACTTTCAGATTTAATTCAAGGGGTTTAACAAAAAATAGCATATTAACCTTTTAGGATTTAAAGCCATTTTTATACATATTCCCTCCATTTTCGGAGGCTTCAGTTTCACAGCCAGATATGGCCTGTTCCCTCGTTATTTCATGACAAATTAAGCAGATAAAAGGTGTGGAGTTGATTCCAAGTGTTGAATTTACATTTGGTAGTTGTGCATGGGAACTCCCAATATGCAGTCCAAAGAGGGGGCTATCATTAGGCTGAAAAAACAAAGCAAACCTATCAGACAGCTGGCAGAAACTTTAGGAGAGGCCAAATCAACAATTTGGTACATTCTCAAGAAGAAAGAAAGCACTTACAAGCTCGGCAACATCAAAAGGCTTGGAAGACCAGGGAAGAAAACTAAAATGGATGATTGCAGAATTCTTTCCTTAGTGAAGAAAAACCCCTTCACAACATCTAGCCTGGTCAAGAAAACTCAAGGAGGTACGCGAATCAAGTCTACAATTAAGAGCCACGATCATGAATGTAAATGCAGAGGGTTTACCACAAGGTGCAATCCACTGGTAACACTCAAGAACTGAAAGGCCAGATTAGACTTTGTCATAAACCATCTAAAAAAGCCTGCCCAGTTCTGGAACAAGGTTCTTTGGACAGAATAAACCAATATTAACTTGAACCAGAATGATGGGAAGAGAAGAGTATCTAGAAGGAAAGGAACAGCTCATGACTGAAAGCATACCATATCATCAGTCAAACACGGTGGAGGCAGTGTTATGGCATAGGCAAGTATGAATGCCAATGGAACTGGGTCACTGGGGTTTATTGATCATGTGATTACCGATAGAAGTAGCCAAATGAATTCTAAAGTGTATAGGGCTATACTATCTGCTCAGATTCAGCCCATTGCTACAAAATTGATAGGTTGGTGCTTCACAGTACAGATGGATAATGACCCAAAACATACTCTGAGATCAACCCAAGAGCTTCTCAGGACAAAGACATTGAATATTCTTCAATCTCCGAGCCAGTCACCTGACTTCAGCCCAATTGAGTATGCTTTTCACTTACTGAACACAAAACTGAAGGCAGACAAACAAGCAGTAACTGAAGGTGGCTTCAGTAAAGGCCTGGCAAAGCATCTCAAGGGAGGAAACTCAGCATTTGGTGATGTCCATGGGTTCCAGACTTCAGGCAGTCATTGACTGCAAAGTATTTTCATCCAAGTATTAAAAATAATCCTTACATTTATTATTATGTATGTTGTCTGATTACTTTGAATGTAATTAATGACTGTAATTCCTAAACAGTAAGTGTAATATTCTTGTTAAACCCCTTGAATTAAAGCTGAAAGTTTCAAATCCATTGTAGTGGTGTACAGAGGCAAAAGTATGAAAATTGTATAACTGTCCAAATATCAGACTTCAATATATTATTCATCCATCAGCTATACCCGCTTATCATTTCAGAGGGTTGTGTGGGGGCTAAAGGCAATCCTAGCTGATATTGGACAAGAGGCGGAGTAGACCCTGGAAATGTAGTCAGTCAATCACAGGGCTTACAGATAACCAGACAACCATTCACAACATTCAAGCCTATGGACAATTTAGAGTCGCCAATTGGCCTAACAGCTCGTCCAGCTGCAACCTTTTTGCTGTGAGGCGACAATGCCAACCGCTGTACCACTTGGCCAACTTTGTTATTCAGATTGTTAATATTTTGATAAGAATATCAGACTTAAGTAATCTAAGTAAACCACTACCTAAAATTCATAAAAGCAAAGCAAGAATGATTAAAGGGAGAATCAGAAACTCTTATAAAATGTAATGTTTAAAAAAAAAAAAAAAAAAAAGATTTTGGAGTTTAATGATTTTTTTTCAAGTCTTTGTTTATTGAGTTTTGAAGAGTAGATAATAGATAACCAGTAGCATGGCGAGCTTTGATATAAACTTTAAACAGCTGTAAATATAAATGGGACAAAAGAGACAAAAAACAAACAAAAAAAACAAACAAAAACTAATAAAAGAAATAAAAGAAAAGAAAATGGTCACCACTGGGTGATGAAAGGTAATATAACTCAGGGTTACATGCCCTATATGAAAATAAACATCCACATTTATGTATACATATCTAAATATACTGTACATACTATACAGACAGGTGACAAATTAAAAGAAAAACCAACATAAAGTGTCTTAGTAAGGTGTTGGGCCTGGCCACGTGCCACCAGAACAGCTTCATTGTGCCTTGGCATTGATTCTATAAGTCTCTTATACTCCACTGGAGGGATGGAACACCATTCTTCCAAAAGATAGTCCCTCATTTTCTGTTTTAACAATGGTGGTGGAGAGCGATGTATAACACATCGGTCCAAACTCTCCCAGAGGTGTTAGGTTGAGTTGAGATCTGGTGAATTGTATGCTCTCTGGCCATAGCATATGACATCATTTTCATACTCATCAAACCATTCAGTGACCCCTGGTTGCCCTATGGATCGGGGCATTGTCATCCTGTTACTCCACTGATTTTTCAGGTTTTCTTTTAATTTGTCACCCATCTGTGCATATAAATATTTAAGAACATATGCATGTGGAGTACACAACAATAAATTTGCCCCAAAAAAAGATAATTTAAATAGGTTAACTAAAGATACAAGATGTAGCCTGAAAAGTTGTCAGTCTGGTGGTGGCGAAAAAGGATAATCTATTAGTGTATGTAAAGCATGGTCACTGTGTCATACACAAAGTTGCAGAAACCCTCTTAATGTTCACCTAATTTTTTTCTATCTCAACAAAATATAAGATATCTCTAATCCATAAGTGACGTGTGGATGGAGCAGGGGTCTGCTGATGAGAATCAGTCGTCTAGCTTAAAGTGTTACAAATAAAGTCTTTCATATGATTTGGTAATGCAGGTGTAAGTGTGACACCAAATAGAGAAGTAATTGAAGATGTTTTGATATAAACAACATGACTTTAGTTAAATGATGTCGTTGAAGAATCTTTCACTGTATCAGAACACACCTAGCAGAGATGGAGAAAGTGTGAACCTGATGCAAGCACTCGTCCCAGACCTGATCTGCTATTTCGAGATATAAATAATCCCCCCTTAACATTTTAATAGTATGGAGCAAGATAGGATTTAGTGAGTGGATGAATGTTGTAAAGGTGAAAATATATTATTGAAATATAAATCTCTGAATGTTTTTATACCGTAAACATGCCAAGAGGAAAATGTTACAATGATGGGTGGAATGAGGGATTTACTGCTATTGGAGCTACAATAGGGGGAGACTGAAGGCCAAAATATCACCTTAATTTTTTCCACTTCCTTAATGTTGAATCAAGTACCACATTTCATGAATATGGAAAGACTTATGAGTGAAGTTCATGGTCGCATGAGTGAAAGAGACAGAGGGACATATCTCGAGGAAGATGTTTCCATCATTATCCATGTTGGAGGAGGGTGAGAGCCCTCCAGATGAAGTCATAAGTAGATCGCTCTTAAGTTTGAGGCTCAGTAGTACAATCTAAAATTTGGCCAGGCTAACCCATGTAGAGATTTTGGTCTCTGGAGCAAAGTTGTACAGAGTCTTTAAGTCTTCTTATTCCAAATCGGTTCAGACACTAATTTGTCAATCTTACAGAAAAAGCGATTGCGGAAGAAAAATTGGTTGAAACAAGTAAGAAAACTAATTTCAACAGAATTAATCATGGCTGCTAGGGATAAATTTAATGAAGACCAGTGGTTACAAACAGCCTGTATCTTAGCAACTAATGGAAGAAAGAGTTTAATGATTTTATAAGGTGATAAAGGATTATCTCCCTGATCTCCCTGTGCAGATCAGTCCAAAGACTTGAGACCTCATTACGTTTTGTATGTAATCTTAAAAGGCCAGCGGTGTAGCTTGGTGTCATACTTGTGCTGTGTCATTTCAAGACATACATGTCTGGTGCATTTGAACCCAAAGGCCCTATGTGTATTTGGATGTGTAGGACATTGCTGTGGTTTGATTATCATGTCACTGATGTATGTAGGCTCGTCAGAACTTTGGTGTGGTGGAGCTGGACGGCTTGATCTACGTTCTTGGAGGAGAGAATGAAGTAACGGAGCTGATCACTGTTGAAGTGTTTGACCCTCACTTCAATACCTGGAAGATGCAGACCAGTATGACCATGATCCGAAAGGTGACAGCACACATTCTTATCATATTCATAGGATAGTAGAACATGTAACAAAGTAGATGACAAGAATCCAGTAATGTCACAATACAATAGTAAACTTTAGATCCTTAGTTTAAACAATTTTTAAGTAGAAAATCAAAGTAAAATATGCTATATTATACATCTGTTGTGACTATCAGAATAATCAATGTTATAAATAGATCTGAATATGTTTTAATGTACAGCGTGACATTAGTTTAACAAACGCTTGTGTAACATCCTGCTGCATCAGAAATGACATGCTTCAGCCTGCAGTGGGGTCAGGTGAAGGTAGTTAACTTCAACCTCCTCATCTCCATATTCAGCTGCTAGTTAACAAAACTCTGAAATCTGCTTGGTTCTCAAGGAGCTGTACCATTTATTTTCTGACAAACTGTAGCTCGTACTGAATATTCAGTTACATTTACAGTTTACTGCTAACCTGACTCTGCGACATCCAGCACACCTGACTTCTTTAGCACACTCCTGTTTTGATATGGAAGTGGGTTGTACCTCCCTTTAAAAACACAATAACAAATTACCAAGTGTGTTGCCATAAAGCCATTGTAAAACATAGTTGCTGGAGATTTTACTGTACTGTACACTTATATATGCCCATCCTGGTGTGTTCAGGTTCTTCCAGACTGCCCCAAGGACTATCAATATACTGTAGCACTCTACCCCTGTCTATCCTGTGATATCACATGCTATTGTTTGATTTCATTTTGCCCTGCCTGCAGAGGGGCTACAGATGGTGGCATTATTTGTTTAGTCAGTCAGTCCTTCTATTTGCTCATCCAAAACTTTTATCACTTGCCCAGAGTGAGATATCTTGACAACTATTAGCTACATTGAGATTTCCTGTGGATATTCATGATCCTTGGAGGTTGAGCCCTTTAGATAGACTTTATGGATAGACTGCCATGTAATTTACTAAACATATTCAGTCTCTCCAGTTGATGAAATCTTTCTATTACGGACACTTTCCATTAACTATATCTCCACGCTTAGGCAAAAAATGTCATCTTTGCTAACTGAAGGTCTTATAATTTTAATAGTAGAAAGACATGAAATTTGTGGAGCAGCCAGATTTTCCTGAGGGGAAACCCTTTTCATTTCAACATTGTAGTGAAAATTGCAGCCTTGTTGATATTCTTTAAAATTAAAATTATCTATAGTATCTGTTGTTTAAAAAAATGTATTAGGATTTTTTTATTATTATTAATCAAACTTTGATTCTTTTTCAATTAACTCAGTAATCATTCAGATTATGAAATGTAACAAAAAAGTGAAAAATGCCCATCACAATTCAGGCCAAGGTGACATCTTCAAATCATTTTTTCTGTTTGACACTGCAAAAACCAAAGAAATTGAATTCGTAATTGCATAAGGAGGGAAAATCCTCAGATTTGAGTAGATGGAAGCAGTAAATGTTAAGAATAAATTATTAAGGCATTATAAAATTGTTTATGATTGTGGGGTTTTGGTGGTTCAGAGTTTAGGGTGTAGGACTGTGACCCTGCAACGGCTCCAGCTGAAGTTCAGCTGTAGACCTTTTTTGGATGTCATCCTTCCTCTTTCTCTTTTACCCCTGTAACTATCAAATAAAGTGAAAAAATGCCTGAAAATAATTTTTCTTGCTTAGTGATTTTCTGTCAGTCGAGTAATTGTTTCAGTCCCAAAAAACCCGTCCTCTACACCCACATAAAGGGGACCTGGAAGACCAGAAAAAATTCTGAAGATCTTTACCAACATAAAATGGACTTTTCCTGACTTGTTATATGGTTGTTGCCTATTTTTTGGTCTCTCACACCAGACAGTTAGGCAGGCCAGTGTAACACACACACCCGACAATGTAACTGAAATGACCATGCAGAATGGACATAGGACCATCACAACTGTTGTTCAGACCTGTCTAGAAGTTAGAGAGAACATAAAAGTGATTAATTTTTTGCAGTGAACATCTGTTCAGATACTGTTACTTGTACAACTGTCTGTCTTCTCCTTAAGGTCGGCTGCTATGCCTCCATGAATAAGAAAATCTATGCCATAGGTGGAGGTTCCTATGGGAAGCTGTTTGACTCTGTTGAATGCTTTGACCCCAAAACCCAGCAGTGGACTGGCCTCTGTCCTCTGAAAGAAAGAAGGTACATACAACTACTGATTGGGTGAGCTGTTGTGGTCTGAGCAGGACAAAAGAAAGAGGATCTATGATTTGAACAGCTGACATACAAGTCAGTATTTCTTTTTCTAATGTTATTAACTTCTATTCTTTTTTCTTAAATTTCAGCCATGGATATTTGACTTTATACTAATTATGTATTGCACAACAGGAAATGAAACATGGCTCCATGGTCATGATCGCCCTCCCAGAACTGTCAGTTTTAGTTTCGGTTTGACTTCCCATAAATAACACCACAGTCATACTGAAACATCACAGTGTTGCTCAGGCTGATAAATTATCTATAACTGAGGCTGTTGAGTCACAATATGTACATTTATTAGTCATAGAAGAACCTTTGACCTTAAGATGTGAAAACCCATTCAACAATCAGATTTTCGGTTGAGATATCTTGATTGGTGGTGCCTTTTATGTTTGTCTCTGTTGGCTTGTTTTTCCTGGATTAGCCACTGCGCCTTTAAACGTTTGATCAGGAGTAGGCCCATCCCTTATCATGTAAATAATGGCCTTTCCTTATTGTCAGTTAATAGCTTTTGGGTCGTGATTCTGTGACACATTGGCTTTTCATCGGTCCAATCGGTTTCAATGTTGCAAATTAAGTATCTGCATTTGTCAGGAATTAAATATGTCAGATTATCCAGTAGCAGACACTCCCGTCTGCTTATTTTATCCATTAACAGTTTTTCAGTTAATTTTCCAGAAAATGTACTCACTTTATTTATTCACATTTCATATATGTTTAATCCCATTATATATTGATATGGCTATATGAATAAAAGTATCATGAAAGAAGATTTTTATCCACATTGGTCATACCTATCTCTCTTATTCCCTGTTATTTGTTAGGTTTGGATCGGTGGCGTGTGGCGTTGGCCAGGAGCTCTATGTGTTTGGTGGAGTTCGAAGCCAAGAGCCTGACAACCCCGAGGAAAGGCACATGACGACCTGCAAATCTGAGTTCTACCATGACGAGATGAGGAGGTCTATATGGAATTACTGCTTCTGAAGGATTTTTTAAAGAAATTTATGAACTGCAATTTTTAAGATTTTATTTGATTCTATGAATAATAATATTATTATTATTATTATTATTACAACTATTTTTCTTTGTTTTAGTGCCCCAATATGGTCTAAATGATGAATTTCAGAGCTTGTTCTTGACCTTGGAGACAGCACTTGAGTAACCCAAAGACCATTTAGTAGCTGTTATGGAACTTTTGACCATACTGCCTGATTGTCATTAGCAGATGGATTTTCTAAAAGTTGTGTTTTTTTTATTTATTGGATTCCAACAAGTACCAAAAAATGGTTTCGATGCCTCCATGAGCTAAAATTTGGAATATCTCTTTTTAGATCAAATTGATAAAAGTACATCTCTTTTCATTTGGAATGTCATTTGGGTGGGGACACAAGGACATAAATAGTTTCGAAAGTACTTGTAAATAGAATACTGTGTTCACTGTTGTCAAAATGGAAACAAAATGTTCAAAAATTCCTGTCCTACATATTTCATAAATAGAAAATCACAAAACTCTTCAAGAAAATTGTCAATAAAAATAAAGAGAAATGTGAGGGTCTTTTTCTGTAATTGTCCTTGATACCTATGTCTGTTTTGGTATGACGGGTGCAGGTGGATGTTCCTCGACGACCAAAGCCTGTGTATCCAGACCAGCTCTTCCTTCGTCTACGGTGCTGTGCCCATCGGAGCCAGCATCTATGTTGTGGGAGACCTGGACACAGGTCAGTAAAAGAAAACCATGCGAAAAAACAGAGCTCTGATGGAGTTACAGCAATGTCAGTATTTAAATGTGTAAGGGTTGTGTTTCCTGTGTGTACAGGTATGAGCTTCGACTATATCCGGGAGTTTCGTCGCAGCACTGGGACATGGCATCGCACCAAGCCTATGTTATCCAGCGACCTCTCCAAAACAGCCTGCACTGCCCTGCGCATCGCCAACTGTCGACTGTTCCGCCTTCAGTTGAGCCAGGGCATGTTTCGTATCAGAGTCTGACTTCAGGACACCAGCTAGTGACCCTGTGTCATGTCCATACTTCTCCACTTTTGCACTGGTACTTTCTACCTGTTGTAGGTCTGGGTTTTAGGAAATTTATCAGCACTAAAGTATTATAGTCGCTAGATGTTGGGGATTGTGAATATCCGTTCAGGGGTTTATACTCAAGACCCTTTTGCTGTATGACTTGACAGGACGAAAAGTTAATCTAAACACATTTTTAACATTATGTTATGTGGTTATTTTATTAACATACATTTTTTTCATTTTAATGTGGGATTTGATCATTTTTATTTATATTTTAATGGACATTCCTCATTTGTAATGTTTACTGGTGATCTGTTGCTTGGTGAGGGATTTAAACTGTAAACAATACTTGATAAATTAACTGCCACATTCACTTGAACGAATTATGATGCATATTTTAGAGGAAACAGTTTAACAGTTCTGCTGTGGTGCAATCGGCATTTTAAGACATATTATGCTGTTTGGTGGTGTATTGTTCATCTTTCTGGCCAAATTTAAAAAAACATAAACATTTGTCACGAAATTTTCAGCAGCTGCATTGGGTAGAAATTCTTCAGTCATATAAATCTTAAGTGGGAAGTCAGTCCCCCAAAGAGCAAGGGGAGGTTTTGCAGCAGTCACATGGGGAGAAATGCTTTTTTTTCTGCTACCAGCCTCAGTATATACCAGAATGCAATGCAACCACAAGACAAGGCATTTTGAATAAAGGCCCCTACACACTGCACAGTAACAGCGTGTTTAATGCATGTCACACTATCCGAGATGGCTCTAATAAAATCTTGGTCACAATCTGTGTTAGACTATACAGAATCAATTTTGGGTCATCAGATTGTGATGAGTGAGTGGTTATTGCTTCAATGTAAATAGAGAAAAAATGTGCAAGTAGCGAGATATTGTCATCTCCCATCATCGATGTGCGCTTCCGTTTTTGTTCGGAAATGCAGCAAAACAAAAATCCAACTTGTGGCCATTGCGTGGGCACTTTGTTTTTATTTGTAGCTTTATCAAAAAGTGTCACTGACAAAATTGCATATGCCAGTGTATGCTGCACTACTGTTTGTCATATTCTGATTGGTTGGTTTGTGGATTTTGGCCATATCATTGTGAGAATTTGTTCCTAACTTTCCGACTCTGTTTGAATTTTGATGCGGAATTTTGAGACAGTGTTCTCAAGAAAACTGACAGCGTTCTCAAGAAAACTGACAGCATCAGTTGTTTTAACAAATATAACCACAAGAAACAAAACTTTTTTATGTGCAAATGACAAAGCCCTCAAGTGGCCGTAGGAATTAAGCAAAGGAGGAAGTAGTGTGAGGCTTTTATAGAGTCATCAAATCTGCAGAGGGAGGAGGAGGTCAGGGTGGATGAATAGCTCAACAAAATGTCTCACTTTAACACGGGAGACTGTTGCCGTTTCCTACCAACAGTCAACATTAGTTTCTTTTAACTATGACCATGATCGTTCCCCAACTTTAACCAAGGACTTCTTATTTAACCATGACAATGAAAGTCCCCTAACTTCAACAAATTAGTCATTTTAACCCGAACCATGAGCTTCCTCTTACTCTAACAAAACCTATCATCCAGAAAAATAGTTTTGGAAGGCACACAAATAATGTCCTGCTGATAGGGGTGTCATATCAGAAAAGACCTATACAGTGGCCTGAAAAGGTTTGGGCACCCCTGGTTAAAATTTCTGTTAATGTGAATAGTTATGATTACAAAAGGCATAAAGTTTAAGCAATATTAGTGAATTATTTTTTGTTTTCTAAAAGGTTATAGTGAAAAAATGTAATTGGGCACCCCAAGAGATTTGAGCTCTCATATGACTTTTACCAATGTCTCAGACCTTAAATAAAAGCTAATTAAGGGATATGGCTTATTCACTGTCATCATTAGGAGAGGCCAAGAGATGCAAATTTCAAAGCTTTAAAAATACTCCAACACCCCAAACCTTGTCCCAACAATCAGCAGGCATGGGCTCCTCTGAGCAGCTGCCTAACACTCTAAAAATTAAAATAATTGATGTCCACAAAACAGGAGAAGGCTATAAGAAGAGAGCAAAGCATTTTCAGGTAGCCATTTCCTCAGTTCATAATGTAATTAAGAAATGGCAGTTAACAGGAACTGTTGAGGTCAAGTTTAGGTCTGAAAGACAAAGAAAATTTTAAGAGAGAATTGCTCATTGGGATTGCTCGAAAGGCAAATCAAAACCCCGGTTTGACTGCAAAAGACCTTCAGGAAGACTCTGGAGTGGTGGTGCACTGTTCTACTGTGCAGTGACACCTGCACAAATATGACCTTCATGGAAGAGTCATCAGAAGAAAATCTTTCCTGCATCCTCACCACAAAATTCAGTGTCAGAAGTTTGCAAAGGAACATCTAAACAAGCCTGATGCATTTTGGAAACATGTCCTGTGGACTGATGAAGTTTAAATAGATTGGCCACAAAGAGCAAAGGTATGTTTGGAGAAAAAAAGGTGCAGAATATCATGAAAAGAACACTTCTCCACCTGTTAAGCACGGAGGTGGACTGATCATGTTTTGGGATTTGTGTTGCAGCCAGTGGCACAGGGAACATTCACGGGTAGAGGAAAGAATGGATTCATTTAAATACCAGCAAATTCTGGGAGAAAACATTAAACTGTCTGTAAAAGAGCTAAAGATGAAAAGAGGATGGCTTCTATAACAGGATCATGATCCTAAACACACGTCAAAATCAACAATGGACTACCACAAGAGGCTTAAGATGAAGGTTTTGCCATGACCCTCACAGTCCCCTGACCTAAACATAATCGAAAATCTGTTCATACACCTTAAAGGTGCAGAGCATGCAATACGAGCCAAGAATCTCACAGAACTACAAGCCTTTTGCAAAGAAGAATGACGGAAAATCCCTCAATGAAGAGCTGAAAGACTCTTAGCTGCTACAAAAAGCATTTACAAAATGTGACACTTGCCAAAGGGGGTGTTACTAAGTACTGAGCATGCAGGGTGCCCAAACTTTTTTTTTTGGGCCCTTTTCTGTTATTTTGAAACTATAAAATATGGAAATTAAAAAGTAATTGTGCTTAAAATATTAAAGAAATGTGTCATCTTTAAATGTATGCCTTTTGGAAATCAGGTCATCTTTTATTTGCTTAGCTAAAAGCAGTAGTACCAGTAAAAGAAATTATGACCAGCGGTGCCCAAACCTTTTCATGCCACTGTATGTTGTGTTCTGGAGGGCAAATTAAAAATGACATATTTTTTAAATTGGAGGAACTGTTAGCTGTCTTTGGTTGCCAAGGTTCAAAATCAGCTGTTGATGGACAGTGTTTCACCACATTTTTCTCTAATAATAATAATTGTCACTTTAGTAATGGACAGCCCAAAATCAAAAGGTGTGTAAGGACCATGATTGGAAGCTCTTGTTAATTTGGTCTACAGATTAAAAACGTTAAATATGAAACAAATTAATCATTGGACAGTGTAAAAACTCAAGTTGAGGTAAAATAGTTAAATCAAAAAGGAAATCAAAAATCCCAGCATGCATTGCACAGGATGATCCTCCATGCATGAAATAGAAAATGATCTAAGGGTGGGTTCTCAACAAAAATCATGAGGAACAGTTAATAAAACAAGGTAAAACATTCACTGATGAACTTGTGTTAGTGATTTTAACTGCAGCATCTCCTTCACTGACAACACTCATGGACAAATTATTTGTTTGCACATTGCACAAGCGCCTTACTTGATTATCAGCTGTTATCATTGTCCAAGCTGTCTGGGCTCAGCCTATTCAGAAATAGACGTTACTGCAAGTGACACTCTTTGAGTTGTTGCATGTGTTGCTGCTTCCGTGAACTCTGACCTGGCTTTCCAGTCAGTAAAGTTTTGGCATCCCTTTGTTCTGCGTGAGTTACAGCTGCTGCTGTCTGTCCTCAGCTCAGTGGTAGCACAGAAGAAGTAGACACACACTCAGTGGACCTCATGGAGTGTTGATACAAACACACTTCTTAAAATATCAGATAGGCAATACACCGCACGCACATCAAAGACAGTTGCAGTGTTGAAACTGAGGTCTGACCAAAGTACTCCTTAAATTTTGCAAGTCCGTTACAAGCATGCGACACAAACATAAAAGTATTGTGTAAATTTTAAACAAATACTTTATAATTATATGTTCTTGTGTGGAAAACACACAAGAATGCAAAAATGTTTGCATTAGCATTTAGAATCAGTGTAGTACATCACTACTATAATAACTGTGTAAGGCAACACTATTTTGAATATATAAACACACAGTTTGGGATCCAAATCCAAATCTTGTTGCACCAGCTGAACCAATGAGGTAGGAGTCCTGGGATGTGCAATTGAAATGGAGAAAGTGCTGTATGGTATCACATGTGAACTACCTAACATATGATGATATACCTGTTTGTCCATGTAACACCTGATCTGTAATTCAAAGATCATTTGTTGATTGCTTCCATTGTATTTTGATGTACTTTGTTTTTCTAAGGTGAAGATGACTCTCTCACATATCGTCACAAATAGTAACAACATCAACAAACTGGAAAACATCTATCTTGGCAAAAGACTAGAGATGAAGTCAACTCCTTAACAGTTAAAGTTACCCTGTGGAGTTTTGCACTAGTAGTACTATGGAGCAGTGTGTGTACAAGTGGATCCCTGGTTTGTTTGTACCACCCCAATTTTGTTTGTTTTGCTCCCATAAAGGCAAGAAAGAAGTGAATGCAGCATAAAATCACATATAATCACTAATTTATTCCAAGTAATTGTAATTTTATGGCACAGAACCAAGCTATGTTAGTGTCATCATAAATCTAAAGAGATGTAGTCTGTTACAAAAAATGTGCTCCCTATATAAATATTGAAGAACATTTTTCTCTTCTCTCTATTATTTTTGTGCCTTCTATCAGTGGTCCCTACCTAAGTTCAGAACTTAAACACAACTGGTGCAGCAGGCTGCAGGTCTTATAATACATGGACTAACATTAGGCAACAACTAAATTTAAGTTCTTAATTTTTTCTGTTGTAGATGGTTTGTTAAAAAACAAAATTATTCATTTTTTTTATATTATGTGAAATAAATGCAAAGGTCAGTAATGGTTGGTATCGCCACTGCGTCAAACCACAGTTGAAGCATACACATAAGAAAAAGAACAATTCTTATACAGTATGTTCACACTGATATAACACACCAGCTGAATATTAAAGGATTTTCTGAAGCTCATCATCACTCTCCCAACACTAGCAAGCAGCAGGACTAATATGCTGAGGCTTGACAGTGAAATATTGTGCTTCATTAGTTTTGCCTATAGTGTGTAATCATTTACAGTAAATACTACAGTAGGTTCCCAAGCTGCTCTGTATCCTAAACACTTATTTTCACATGTTAATAACTTATGACTGTGTTGTTATACACTGGAAAACACAATAAGGGAAAATAATAACAGTTGAAAATAGGTTTAGTTTTAGCTAAATGTTTTGAAAGATGGGGAGTGAAACTGTTGTTTCAGTTTGTACTTTTCTACCTGGTGCATAAGGAGGTTTTGCAAGATGTTGCCTGTGAGTGTCATACATTGACGTCAAAGGAATTAAAACACCAAAGTAGTCAACTTTATGTCCTATCCGTCAACTTTATGTCCTATCCCATTTGTTTCTATTTTTTGTTTAATGCTTCCAAACACCAAATACTGATACTTGTTCTGAAAGCTAGACTATAATCAATTACTCAGGCAAAGATATGAATATAATCTGTTAAGTCATTTTTACTGTCCATTTTATACTTCATGATGTACAAAGAAATATTGAAAACTGAATAATTTTTTAATCCTATGTTTCATTAATTAGTCAGTAACTGGTTCTCCATTCATGTGAATGAACCGGTTTTAATGTTACGGCTAAATGAATGGTGTATGGATTCAGGTAGGTACATAAGTATTTGGACAATGAGAAAATATTTCAAATTTTGCCTCTGTACACCACGATGATGGTTTTGAAACACAGACATTAATATGTGATTGAAGTATAGACATTCAGCTTTAATGCAAGGGAGTTTAACAAAAAATATCACATTAACCATTAAGGAATTACAGACATTTTTATTCACAGTCTCTCATTTTCAAAGGCTCAAAAGTAATTGTACAATTGAAAATTGATCAGTTTCATGGCCAGGTTTGGCCTGTTCCTTCATTATTTCAAGACAAATTAAGCAAATAAAAGGTCTGCAGTTGATTCCAAGTGTTGAATTTGTATTTGGTAGCTGTTCATGGGACCTCCCAATATACAGTCCAAAGAGGAGGCCATCATTAGGCTTAAAAAACAAAGCAAACGTATCAGGCAGAGGGCAGAAAATTTAGGATAGGCCAAATCAACAATTTTATTTACATTCTTAAAAAGAAGGAAAGCGCTGGCGAGGTCCACAACACCAAAAGGCCTGGAAGACCAGAGAAGACAACTAATGTGGATGATCGCAGAATTCTTTCCTTAGTGAAGAAAAACCCCTTCAAAACATCTAGCCAGGTCAAGAACACTCAAGGAGGTATGCAAATCATCAAGTCTACAATTAAGAGACACCATCATGAATATAAATACAGAGGGTTTACCACAAGGTGCAAACCACTGTTAACACTCAAGAACAGAAAGGCAAGATTAGACTTTGCCAGAAATAATCTAAAAAAACCTGCCCAGATCTGGAAGAAGATTCTTTGGACAGACGAAATCAATATTAACTTGTACCAAAATGATGGGAAGAGAAGAGTATGGAGAAGGAAAGGAACGCCTCATGATCTAAAGCAAACCACATCAAACCCGGTGGAGGCAGTGTTATGGCGTAGGTATGTATGAATGCCAATGGAACTGGGTTACTGGTGTTTATTTACAATGTGACTGCTAATAGAAGTAGCAGAATGAATTCCTAAGTGTATAGGCTATACTATCTGCTCAGATTCAGTCAAATGCAACAAAACTGATGTGAATGAATGTTGCTTCAAAGTACAGATGGGTAATGACCTAAAACATACTATGAAAGCAACCCAAGAGCTTCCCAAGGCAAAGAAATAGTGTATTTTTCAAGGATCAAGTCAGTCACCTGATCCCAACCCATTTGAGTTTTTTACTTACTGAAGACAAAACTGAGGGTAGAAAGACCCACAAAAAAGCAGAAAGTGAAGGCGGCTGAAGTAAAGGCCTACAGGTCAGGAGCATTAGTTAAATCAAAATGGGGAAAAAATGTGATTTCAGTAACTTTGACTGTGGCATAATTGCTCCTGAGATTTTCACATTTTAAGACTTTTACGCACAACAGTCTCTAGAGTTTACTCAGACTGGTACAAAAAAAAAAAAAATCCAGTAAGCGGGAGGTCTGCTGACAGAAACGCCTTGTTGTTAAGAGAGGTCAGAGGACAAGAGCCACACCGGTTCAAACTGACAGAAAGGCTACGGTGACTCAAATAACCACTCTTTACAACTGTGGTGAGCAGAAAAGTATCTCAGCACACGTCAAATCTTGAGGCGGATGGGCTACAACAGCAGAAGATCACGTCAGGTTCAACTCCTGTCAGACAAGAACAGAAATCTGAGGCTGCAGTGGGCACGGTCTCACTTAAACTGGATAGTTCAAGACTGGAAACATTTAGCCTGGTCTGATGAATCTTGATTTTTGCAAAGGCCAGCAGATGGACCCAACCTGCTTTGTGTCAACAGTCCAGGCTGGTGGTGTGGTGTAATGGTGTGGGGAACATTTTCTTGGCTCAGTTTGGGTCCCCTAATACCAACCAATCATTTGAAAGCCACAGCTTATGTGAGCATTGTTGTCAACCATGTGCATCCCTTTTTGGCCAAATTTTACTATCTTCTCATGGCTACTTCCAGCATGATAACGCACCATGTCACAACGCAAAAGTCACCTAAAACTGGTTTCATGAACATTACAATGAGTTCAGCGTACTTCAGTGGTCTCCCCAGTCACCAGCCCTGAATGCAATAGAACACCTTTGGGATGTGGTAGAACGTGAGATAGGCAACATGAATGTCAGCTGAATAATTTAGACTGTTTTGAGAGCAAAGGGAGGCCCTGCCTATTAGTATGGTGTTCCTAATAAAGTGCTAGGTTAGTGGACATGATGTTTCCGTTTATTCTATTAAACAAGTTTATTCATATGTCGCTACTGGCTTTGTAAGGATATTTTTCAATTTCTCCATTTATTTTCTCTCAGAAATGAAAAACTAAAAAATATGCCAAAAATGAATTGCAGTTTGCATTGCATTCTCTACAATATTTTTAAGACACTATGAGAGAGAGCTCAAATTCTGGTATGTACTCTCCTTTGTTACTTCTTTGACCTTGCTGCTATCTTCCCCCCTATAACTACAACATCCTCCCAGCGCTCAGCAGAGATGGACTGAGAAACAGACCCTCATGCTCTCTCACCAAGCGCTTGTCTCAAGAAACCTCATGATCTGATGAATGAACAAACCAGACCTATATATGTCCATGTTACTATCATACAATTAATCATTTCTTTAACAGACACCACCAATGATATATAGCTGGTCGAATCTGTGTGATAGAAATTTGCATCCGACATTTGTAAAATAAGTTGAGTGTAAATAGAGCGTGTAACCACCCATATCTATATGTGCTTTTGTTTAATAATTGTATTTGTGTGTTGGTAAGGGTAGGTCTGACAAGGGATTATCAAAACAGGATTACCAGGCGTGACCAGAATGTAGGTAGTTCAGTTATAGGGAGCAGCTCTTGTGACCCCTCCCGGAATCCCGCTAACCTAGGTCCTGTGACTGTTGTGGAGATGGGGGAGGGGCACTTACATGGCACTTTGGAATTTGCTACAGAATTAGGTTTACATTGAGATACTGTATGCGGCTCGTATTTGCCAAAACTGATCAGTACTTGACTGGCTGTCCAATGGAACATTCTAACTGAGGGTTAGACCGATTGGATGTTCTTTTAATCAACAGTCAGCTATACATTACAGTGTCGAAATCAGTCATATGATGAATGTCCCTCACTGGACAGTACAGAAAAAATTCTTTCAGACTCTTCATGTGTCATAGTCTCAGATGATGATTGTATTTGCTCATCATGGTCTAAAATTTGCTCCAAGGCCTTTTCTACTTAGAGGATTAAAGCCATACTATAAATTTTTAAAGAAGAAATAACACAATCATCTTACAAATTAAAATTTGAATTCATAAGTCATAAAACACACCCCTTGCTGGATTCAGTACATTCAGGGGTTCATGTTTTACAGCCTTATTTGGTCTGGTATGAACAGTAGCTTATGTTGACAATTGTAAGCAAACCTTAATGTTTTAGGCATTTCGATAACTTTGTGGGTATTCTCTGCTTGTGTTTGTGCTACTACACTACTGCTGTTAAGAAAAAGTTTCATGGATTTGCTTTAAATCCCCAATTCTTTGAATGGTTTCATTCAAATTTATAATAAATTTATAACAAGCTTTTCTTCAAGAAACGAAAGTATCATCCTTCAAAATACTATATCAATCAAACTCTAGTGTAAATACACACACAGACACACGGGGCCTGGACATGTGACCTGACCTGATGTCCTGTCTTACCTTGCCTTAAAAGAGCTATAGATTATTTGAAATGAATTGATATGGTCAAACAAAATCTATGTCCAATTCAGATAAAAAACCACAAGTGCTTATAGCAGTGACTGCACACTCCACTCATAAAACTGTATGATCATCCATCCAACCTTCCATTTTCTGCCACTTATCCAATGTCGGATCATGGTGACAGCAGGATAAGCAAGACATCCCAGATGTCCCTCTCCCCAGCATCATTTTCCAGTTCCTCCTGGGGGATTCTGATGCATTCCCAGGCCAGATGAGATATAAAATTTCTCCAGCGTGTTCTGGGTCTATCCCAGGGTCTCCTACAAGCTGGACATGTCCCCAATGGAGGAAGCATCCTAATCAGATGCCCGAATAACCTCAACTGGCTAGTTTCAAGGTGAAGGAGCAACGGCTCTACTCCAGGATCCCCACAGATATCAGACCTCCTTACCCTATCTCTGAGGCTGAGCCCAGCCACCCTGCTGAGGAAACTCATTTCAGCCGCTTGTATCCAGAATCTCATTCTTTCAGTCATTACCTAAAACTCATGACCAAAGGTGAGGTTTGGAATGTAGATCAACTGGTAAATCAAAAGCTTTGACTTTCGGCTCAGCTCCCTCTTCACCAGAACGGTCCAGTACAACGCCCACTTTACTGCTGATGACGCAGCGATCTGTCAGTCAATCTCCTGTTCTATTCTACCATCACAGGATAACAAGACCCTGAGAACTCCTTCACTTAGGGCAGAAACTCCATTCCAACCTGAAGGAAGTACTCCACCGTTTTCTGGCAGAGAACCATGGTCTCAGACTTGGAGGTGCTGACTCTCATCGAGAAACATGTTTCAGTCAGTGCTCCATCAGGCTCATGAAAAGGTGCACTGGGCAAAAAAGTATGTGAAAACAGTTTGTCTACTAACTTGTGATGTACACAGGTTTAAACAGGCTCAACTTTAAACAATCAATATTAATCATAATATTGAGAAAATAAATTTGACAATAAAAAACTAATACAAATAAAAACTTAAATTAAAAAAGCAAAGAAAAATAAACTGAAATTACAAAAAACAATAAATTAAGTAAAAATAAAGAAACAAATAGAAGAAAGAAATAAAGAGTAGTTGCTTGGATTAATCTTATCTGTGAATGGAGAAAACTGAATGAAAACTCACACAAATGGCGGATCTTAAGTGAAAAAGAGGGTTTTATTCAAAGTATTGTTTTTTCTACTGTTTGAATTGTTGACATAGGCTATATCTTATACTTAAATGTAATAATTCTCTTTAACCATGTTTGTTCTGGATTTCCAGCATTGATTTAATGTTGTCAGATATTTAATAAAATAATTTCCGTTATTGCCAAATCAATACATCATTCTTGCTCTATGACACATTCTTGCTGCACTCTTTCCCCTACGGGGAAAGTACAGACTGTTGACACAACAGTAGATAGTTTGCTGGTGGGTTGGTCGTCTTGCTGTAACTTGTCTCCAGACTTGTCCTGGCCGGAGTGCCGGTGGTGTTGCGGCAGGAAGGACTCTGCTGATGGGGGACTCTGGGTGGAATGGAAAAAAAGCGAGGCTTTAGGAGCTCTGTGGGACGTCCAGGCATGAACATGTGGAAACCTCAGTGGTGACACCGAGGTGGTTGTTGTTGTGAGTTGGGACCCTTGAGATGGGAGACTGTGAAGCCGCCGTTCCCTGGCAGTTACATTCAGTACAGACTGTTGCACCATGCTGCTCTGCACTAACACTCACCTGTGTTTCTACAGCCTCACTCCCTCAGGCTCATTCATCCAGGAGTTTCAAAACAGTGATGTCAACATGCAGGATTTTTTCCACCCACATTAGACAGATAATATTGTCCCCTATGTCTACAAAATATAAGCCATGTTTGACCTAAAGTGCACTTTTCAGCTTGTATTTGAGGTATGGAAATGGTTATTTCCCACATTTTATATACCCATCCAACCATTAGCTATAGGCTACTACATCCATAAACAATTGGACTGTAGATTACAATGCTTAGGATTGCTAATTGGTCAAATATTATATTTGCTATGTGTAGAATATATAGATGAACCACCAACTAATTAAGAAATTATTCAAACTAAACTAATTATCATGAAATCATATTTCATCATTCATTTCATAATAACAGAGTTTTGCTTTTATTTCTTTATAGTTTTTTTATTTTTTAAAATGCCTAAAGTCTGTTTCTTATTTCATATTGGCATTTTTCCTAATGATACTTTTAAATCATATCAAAGGGGTGTTTTACCACCCTCTTACATTTCAGCCAATCACAAAGACCCCCGAACCCCCACACTGCCCTATCCCTACCACTCAATGACAAATCAGGGGTCAGCAACTGCACACTGCGGTTCCCTATAAAACCCCAGCGCATAAGCTGCTCGTCTCCCTTTGGAACTCAGCAACATATACCAAAAAAGGGACCTGCTGGGCCTAAAGTTAGAGGGCTACACACTTACTCATAGAACTGGAGTTAAGTCCAGTAGCTTGTTAACTTCCTCTAACAAGCCTAGCTATTGATTAACACCAAAGGCGAGGGCTGTTAGGGAGTGATGTACTCCTACCTGGACCCAAGCCTTGACTCCTAAAGGCCAACAACTGACTGGGCGAGAAAAAAGCTAAAGAAGGAACCTAGTTCCACAGCTCAGGCACCACCCGCCTAAGGGTTCTGAGTATACATACCTACCACACTAGGCAATGACACTGCCTTCACAGCATAAGTATCATTCAGATGGCGCCCCAAGCTCCACATGAGACACTGAACCAGCAGTCATGTCTTTGAGGGTACGACTGTACAAAGACTAGAAGTAGAAGACCAGTAGCAGATATCCTCCACTGACACACCCTTATACAGGGTAGGCTACTGTGAGGTAGAGGAAAAACGCCTTCAGCTGAATTACTCTCGACCTGAAGGAGGAAGTGATGATGTTGGGTGGTAAGGATGGCTTAGGTCACAGATCCACCTCACTGACAGATCTCACTGTGACCTCACTGACAGACATGCAGGAGGGCACACTGACAGACCAGAGAAGTCCCTAGCCCTCTTAACAGAGGTGAGTGCCAGCAGGAGTGCAGCCTTAAATGACACCAACACCAGGCCCGGCTGCTCCAGCAGCAAGGGAAGGGCTGTGAGATCATCTAACACTGTTTGCAGGTCTCACTGAACAAGACAAACAATGACAGGCCTTGCATTGTGAACCCCTCGCAGAAGTGCTTGACCAGTGGATAGATCCTGGCCACAAAGCAGCCCCAACCACCATGGCCAGCTGTAAACACTGCCACAAAGACCTCCAAGTTGGATGCGGCGCGACCTCTATCAACCAACCCTTGCAGAAACTCAAGGACGCACTGCAGCAGAAATGAACGTGGGTCGATGGCTCTCAAACCAGTCAGAAAACACATGCCAACATGTCCCATAAGCTCTGGAGGAGGAGGAGTAGGCCCAGGTGCTTTGGATAGTGGAGATCAGCAAAGATGGCAAGGCCAGCTCTCTCAATTTCTCCCACTCAACTGCCAGACCATGAGGTGCAGCCCCAGGCCCACACATTTGCAAATGGTAACCCCTGCCTGCGTAAGAATCGGAGGCGGGTCTGAGGTCGGCCATGGCTCTGGCGACGACATCCGCACCAGGTTTTAGAACCACCTGGCACCCAGACTTTCCATTGCCACCACAATAACTGATTACTGCTGTGTCCGGATCCTGTGTCGCCTGCTCTCAGTGAGAACCAGAGAGGACACTGCATGTTCTCTATGACTGGTCAGGCAGGCCTTCCTTGCCAGCCAGGGATGCATCTGTGAACACCTGAACGTAGTGCGGGACGCACCCTAGACTCACTCCCTCGTGGTGATGGCTGGGTGAGTTCCAAAGGCTCTGAGCCTGGGTGAGCACACATATTTTGAGGAGTTTATCATGGCTTGGATGCACCTTTGGTTGTTTCCCATGTGCAGAAATACCAGTGCCTCTGAATGAGGGACTGTCATAATAGCTCCCTTCTCCAGGAGTGAGGCTATTTACTCATTCCAATGGCACTGTCTCTGCAGTGCTGGGGCAGAAGTGCGCATGAAAGGTGGAGGCTGATGGCAGAACTGTTATGCGTAACCCTTCCTCAGCATCCTATCTAGCCAGGGAGGAAGAGGGAGGGAGACTGATGCAAAGATGGGCCAACCCACCCTATCCCTATCATTGTGGGGAGGGAAGCAAAGGGGGAGAAAGAGCCCCCACTCTGCAGAGGAATGTCACTGTTGTTTGGACCTCCAGAACCCCTTCAACGACAGCTTGTGTGTTGATGGGTGAGCTTATCCATAGAGCCAGCCAGGAAAGCCATGTTGCTAGCCAGCGCCACCACCTGAGCAGCACCGCATAGCAGAAGTCGAGCATAGCAGCCATCATTCTTTCCCTCTTAGACAGAAGTGATGGCTGACCACTGGGCCAAAAGAATGTTGAGGGGAGGAGGCAGACCCTGACTGCATCCTCTATGGTGAGGCCTTTGTCCCTCTGCCAGGCGTCGATGGGGCAGTAGCACCCATATGCCACCACTGGCAGCTTGGCTGACAGGGGTGTGTCCCACTCCCACTTGACATAAGCGAAAATGGGCTCAAAGACAACCTCGGTCTCTCTGGTGCACAGCTGCACAGCAAGGCAAGCGGTGAAACCATCTGAGGGGCTTTTGGCATTGGTGGTGGAGGGAGAGTATTGTCCATTGCACAAAAAGAGGCTGGGGAGGTTGTCGAGGGGGTAGTGGTGTGCTGGTGGGTCCTCCTCCGGTTCCTCCTTCTCGCAGACACTTTGTCCGTCCACCTCATCGTACTTATCCCAGGCCTTGGAGGGAGCTGCTGCTTCCTACTTCATAGGCGCAGTGCTGATGTGGAGGGAGCGGACGGAACATACAGCAACATAGAAGGACTGCTGTTCCTTCAATTCAACTACAGGCCATCTGTGAAGACAAAGACTGTTTCTTAAATATCTGCCTGGCTCTGTCCACGCTGTCCGGGTCCCCAGCTTGAGCTCAGAATATGTGCAGAAGCTGCAGTCCACCTGGCAAGTACATCCTCAATGAATGAGTTTATTTTTCCCTTACTTCCCTTGTCTGTTATTGACACCATATAGAGAGCCTGATCAGAACGATGTACAGGCCAGGAACAGGCACCTGGAAAAAGTGAGGTGTGTAATGGAAGTGGGCCTTTGGGATGATGATGAGACCGATCTTTAGAGAGTAGAGATCAATCTTTTTGAAGGTACTTGAGAAGGCATGTGTGCTTATGAAATTAAATATGCACAGACAGACTAGATGTACCACTCATGAGACCTTTGGTTCTTCCTAGGTAGGTATAGTGAGAATAATGATTGTGTCTGTACACAGGTAAATAAGTAAAGCCAACATTTGCTCCGGTAGTTGTGTCCTGTTGTGCCTTCCCTGCACTTTTTTGAATAGTGATGAGGAACCATCAGCTCCAACAAACAAGTTACATTGAAATCTATTCAACAGTTAAGGTTTTCATGCCATCAGAACAATTGCAAGGGATTTTCTTGGCTTCAGTTCAATGCTGCATATCACAAAGTTTGACAGTTGTTTGACTGTTAACAGCAAGGTGATTCTAGGAACACTCCTCTCACATAATTTGTCCTTGGGTCTGCATTTTGTAAAAATGGTCCAAATAATTTAAAAATGTAGCTGGCTGGTGTTGCCTCTTTGAAAGATACTTAGATGGTGATAACTGTCAGAAAACACATCTTTTGCTTGGCATGATAGCTTACACTTATGAGAGAATAGTGAATGCTAGCTAACTAGCTCACTAACATCAGCTCATAAAAATGAATAGCTGTACCTAGCTTTTTAGCTTCCTAGCTAGCTGTTGCTATGGCAATTTGTTCTGTAGCAAACGATTAATCCACAATTGCAACACACATTGCCATGAAAACATATCCGACAATTATTCTACAGATACTTACATCATTCGTTGGTTGGAGCTGAAGTTGCAAGTTAACCAATGCTGTTGTTCGCCATGTTGGAAAGTTAGAAATCAGTGCGTTGCATGATGGACTAGGTTCAGAGAGGTGGAGCTGGACAGAGATGTGTAGCTGGGCCTCTGGACTTGGCTCTGCAGTGTGCAACACTGATTGGGTGGTGATTGCAAAGATCTGTCTCAGATTGCCAAGGTGAACCCTAAAAAAAAAAAAAAAAAAAAAGGTGAACCCTAAAAGGGGTTAGCCAATAGCTAAGCCCATTAGAGAGCGGAGCATACGAAATAAAAGTTGCCTATTGGACAATGATTTGCTTCCAAATTAGCTGTGTTATGCTGCATTCATATGCTCCTTGGATGTTCCCATTTTTGAAGCTGGTAATTTGTTCTTCTGACTTCATTGTGTTCATGTGCTTTTAAGTCAGAATGTGGAAACAACATGGACTCTACAAAGAAGATGTGTTGATCTACATCTATCAACGTGTTGATAGATGTTGCCGGTAATTGCGTGATGAAGAGCAAAGCAAACGGATCGTGTTTGCCACAACATATGAATAATTTAAAACATTTGCACGTTAATTATAAAAACGTATTTGCCCTCTATCTCAATATCCCACCCCAAGTGTTGAAGAGCGCCACTGGATGGCGATTGATGATGGAGATGGATGCAAAAACATTCCAACAACACCTGCGTGTAAGCGAAGCCCAATTTGATTTATTTGCCCAAAATCTAGAAGAGACAGGACTGGCTGATGTGCTTCCCTGTGGAGGACCTGAGAATATACCTATGGTGCAAAAATAGTCATGGTCCTATGGTGCCTGGCTAACCAAAACTTATTCTAGGAGCTGTCGGACAAATTTGACATCTCCCAAGGTGCTGCCCACCAGGCCAGCATGGAGATTCTAGATCTAACCTGTCTCCTAGCTACCTCATTTATCACTGGGCCAACTGACTGTAAAGAGTAGGTGGCACTGATGACATTGTTGGAGACATTGACGGCTGTCACATTAAGATCCAGAGGCCACTTGTCAGGAGAAGGGACTATCTCTACAAAGCGTCCTTTCAAAAGTCCTATTTATTCTTCTTCATCTTCCAAAACAATAGTTCTCTCTCTCACACTTTCCTCTTTCTCATAGGGGTGGCAGTATTGGCGGATTAGGTGGAGGAGGAAGTGCTGTCATTATCAGGTGCATCAGTACTCTGCTGTGGACTATTCTGCCCAGGTGTTGACGCTCTCACCAAGGTCCAGGTCTTACAATCAAAACACCTTTAGTAGTTCCTATTACAGGGAAATCTACATCATGATGCTCTCCAATTAGATCACTGATTGCACGATAAAACTGAAATTTGATTGTACCTCTCCCTTTTGAATTATTGTTATCTTTGACTTTTTAAAACCATCTAATAATGTACCCCACTTTCTGGACACCTTTTAATCGTCAAATCTTTTATGGAACTGACCGGTCATCCTCTGGGCAATATCTTGCCAGAAAACCTTTCTTTGGCCTCTAGTTTGTTTTACTGGATAGCAAGACTATTGGGAGGGTTTGCATTGCTCTTTGTGAGGTAGTTATGCATCAGATCAATGAGAAAGAGAGTTTGGTCTGTAGTCAAAGTCTGATGTTGTGTTGTTACTCTGACCTACAACAAAACAATTCCCCCACCAATCATAGCTATGCCCAGTTAACCCACACTACATGTCCAAAACTTCACACTGCAAAACAAATATCAATGCTATCTACAAGATTAGGAGTTCGAATCATAAATGATGCCATTTCATTGTATTCAATTCAATTGAATAATGATTTAAGAACAAATCTAATCTAAGATTACAGAGTTGAACTGTTGAACTTGTTTTTTCCTTTTAAATTCCATTTACATGCTGCCGATTGGACAGGGGCAGTCTGGAGAGGGGCACCGGCATACTCAGATTTAGTTGCAGATGCTGTGCTTGCAGATGCAAGAGGGGGGAGAGGAATGCTCCAAACGGGCACACCCAAGCAATACTGGGTTTAATTTAAATGTTAGAGCTTCATCTACATATAGCATGGGATCCCCTTCTCTTTCGTATAGCATTTGGGTGATGGGTTGGCTGACACTAGCATCCCAGTAAAGATTCATATAGTCATCCAAGTATGCTGCAACATTTTTACTGTTGCACATGGCACTGGTTTCAGGGAATGTACTGGTGCAGCAACAACTCTGGGACAAAATCACTTTTTTTCTAATATAAAGCTTAAAACTGTTGCAACATACTTGGATGACGACATGAATCTTTACTGGGAACCCCTTCTCTTTCGTATAGTGTCTGGGTGATGGGTTGGCTGAGACTAGCATCCCAGTGTATGAAAATTATGTTAATCATATGCTATGGCCTTCGCAGTTCCCAGATCTCAACTCAGTTGAACACCTATGGGAGATTTTGGACTGACGTATTAGACAGCTCTCTCCAACACCATCACCAAAATCTTTTGGAAGAACGGTGTTCCATCCCTCCAGTAGAGTTCCAGAGATTTGTAGAATCAATGCCAAGGCGCATTGAAGCTGTTCTGGTGGCACGTGGTGGCCACAAAAAAATTGCTGCTGCATTGAAGGTTACCAAAGGCACAGTGGCCTCCATAATTCTTAAATGGAGGAAGTGTGGAACAACCAGGACTCTTCCTAGAGCTGGCCAACCAACCAAATTTAGCAGTCGGGGGAGAAAGGCCTTGGTAAGAGATGTGACGAAGAACCTGATGGTCACTCTAGCTGAGCTCAGGAGATCCTGTGTGGAGATGGAGAAACTTCCAGAAGGACAACCATCACTGCAACACTCCTCTTGGCTTTATGTCGAGGTGGCCAGACGGAAGCCTCTCCTCAGTGAAAGACACATGAAAGCCCACTTGGAAAAAAAGCACCTAAAGGACTCTCAGACTGAGAAACATGATTCTCTGATGAAACCAAAATTGAAGTGTCTTTCTGTTGACTTTTTTGACAGATACATAAGATATATTTTGAAGATATATAAGCTATGATGTTTAAATGTTGACAGGAAAAAATTACTGAATAATTGAAAAAGTGCTCAAAATGCTGATGGAACATTGCTATTCAGTGATGCAATTCAAAGCAACAACGAAGGAGGTTTTTGATAGCCTGCTTATATTTTGAGTAGATGGAAACACAAGCATTGCCTGATTCATAAAGACTGAGTGTTATTGGTAGGGATGGTTCTTTAAGTGGAGGGCATGACTTCAGACCTCTGTATTGATCAACATAAGCCCTGCTGAAGTACCCATGACAAAGATAATAAATCTCTACCGAGGTGTGACAAGGCGTGCCTCTGTCTGTACCATAACTCAGCCTGCCTAAGTCAAATCTTGATCTGGTGGATTTCATCATCATGACTAGCAAGACTGATTGCCAGCTAATGGCCCCTAGAGGCTGTAATGTTCATTACACACTATAATATTAATATGCTAGACAGAACAAATATATTGATGCTGCTGTAGTCTTGCTGCTAAGGGGGCAAAATCTTAAGTTTAACTTCAAGGTGGTACTACAGAATACTTCATAGAACCACTAAATTCAGGGGTTCTTCCTCTGGGGAGCATAAATGTACTCAACAAAAGTCATGGGAAATCCCCCTATTATGCAATATCCAATGCATGTGGAAATATTGACTTGAAGTCGCAGGATCACCAAAATCAATAGGGTTCATTTTCAAATTTCATGGCATCCCACCTATTAAATACTTTATCTTATGTTCAAATGTAAGAATCTGACCATATGGTAGAAACAGAGAAAAATGTATGACATTTCCAAAATGGTTGTGCTATAGGAATGGTCAGGGGTTGAAAAACATCCTCCTAAAGGTGTAAAACACAAAGCAAATTGTAGGCACAGCGCAATTGCATAAAAAGACAATGAAATGACACGCCCATGCCAGTTATTTTATTGTGAATTTGTGGGTTTTAGCAACCTGGGGGTGTGCATTTTACGAGTCAATTCCAGTATTTTTAGAGTCAATATGTTTAAATTTGACTACATTTAGGCAAAAAAAAAAAAAAAGTCTAAGTAAATAAAAGTTCCTCCTTCCTCCGGTTGACCTTCATCTGTGTAAATAAAATTCAAACAGTGGTCTAATTGAAAAGTTAAATTAATTAATTAATTAAACATGAAAGAAAAAATCTGAGCAAATACAAAATTCTATAGACTTTTTGGTCTGGTGGGGTTGGGTTGGGGGTGATATCCATAATTTTGAAACCCGAGCTATGGCCCTGGTAGACACACAACTTTGAAAGATATAACTGAAGTGCTGTCGCGGTAAATAAAAAAGTAGCGTAAACTATGGCAACCAATCCGTGGTAATTGTAAGGAAAAATGACTTGTGATAGAATCAGCAATCTCATGATGTTTCTTCCAAAAAATGCGTTTGTTTTAATATATTACCTTAATAATAGCATATGATACCAGAAATTATTGGTCATGCAAATTAAAGATTAGTAAACTCTAATTCTGAATAAAACTGCATTACTTTCAGTGAAAGAGAAAAAAAGAGGACTCGGATTAATTTTAAATCCCTGCGCTGTCCTCCATATTTCTGACCACGGAAGCGGGGGGGGGGTTGAGCGCGCACTCGCGGCAGACAGTCAAGCGCAAAAGACACACGGCTCATCCGCTCGCCTCCCCATTGACGTCAGTCCGGTATCACATGAACGAGCAGGGACCAATCGGCACGGTGCTGCCGGAGAGTGTTGGCTCTTTTACACCGAGATCGGGGAAAAGACTGAATAAAAGGAAACCGTGCCAGTGAGCTTATAAAGACCACAGAACCCCACGGAGGAGCCTAGGGCCGCCGCCATTGGATATTTCGCCTGTTTTCTCCTTTATTCCCATGCGTTCCTCGCTGTGGATTATTCTGTTTGGTATCGGGGCGGACGAAATGGATAAGGCCATGGCCCTAACATATTGAATAGCTCGATGGTGGTGCTGGTGGGGGGGTGGGGGTGGGGGGCGAGACGCGCACCGTGTAGACAATTCATGGGGCATTGTGCGGGTAGGAAAATGGTGGATTATTTGCAATTTGTCATAAAAACCTCACCCCGTCTGGATATCCTGCCATAAAACACTGTTTGGTGGCATTTCTGCGCCTGTCTTGGCCTTGTCTACAGTAACTGAAGTCGTGTTATAGCGGTTGGTAGGTAGGTTCCCCCCTACAGCTCGATCCGAAAGACCTTATCCATTTCTATTCTTTAAATACATGTAGGATTCTTGCATCGCACTCTCCCGTCTCTGAAACTAACGTTTGGAAACAATAAACTGTTGGATTACTGAACTATGGATTTCAACAGCGGCAGCGGCGGCGGTGGTGGAAACGAGCTGCACAACAACCAGTTTTATCAGTGCGAGGAGAACAAGCCTCTGCTGGGAGAGATGTCGGAGGGCAATAATAACACCAAGCTGGGCGCAGGGCCGTGCAAGAGGTCCCTGCACCACTGCAGCAGCAGTGGGATGCGATACAAGCTGCTCCACGAGGGGGACATCCAGGTGTGCGTGGTAAAGCACCCCCGCACCTTCCTCAGCAAGATCCTCACCTCCAAGTTTCTGCGGAGGTGGGAGCCGCACCACCTCACGCTCACAGACAGCAGCCTGACCTCGGCCACCGTGAGTTGCTTTCTAGCCTCGTGTGTGTGTGTGTGTGTGTGTGTGTGTGTGTGTGTGTGTGTGTGTGTGTGTGTGTGTGTGTGTGTGTGTGTGTGTGAAAGAGAGAGACTATATAATGCTGCGTTTCACATTCCACAGGCAGCATTGGTGTTTGTCTTTTCTTGTCTGGACGCAGCAGACGCGTACCGAGATTACGCACAGTCTGTTGTTGACGCAGTTTACAAGAAGGCAGCGTGTCACAGATTTCATAGCCCGTTCTGCTGATAATATTGGCAACATTGTTGCCGTGGCCTTCCACCCCTCCACCTACTCATCACTTTCTTTTGCAATACATCGTGACGTACCTGTGACCTATAGCCTTCTGATTCGCTCAGTCGGGCACAGAGGATGCACGAGGTCCCTGAAGTGTGTGTGTCTCTTATGGATCATTAATTGGTTCAGGAGTTTATGTTTTAAATGCTAAAACTAAATTATGATCAACAAACCTCTTCTTTTGTTAGTCCTTGAGTATAAAACCCATCAAGGGGCCAGTTAGGTGTGTGACATGAAACCAGCTGAGAATGCCTACTCCAGCCGCCTGCATCCCCACAACAATCTGGTGTTTATGTGTTGCTTCCTATCTGTCAAACAGAAGGGGTGCAGAATGGAAAGAGAGATTTCTCTGATAATGTGCCATCTTCAGTAATATTGGTATCATTGTTATTCTAATAATCTTTCAGGCCAGTTTAGCTTTGGTGGTGTGAATACATAAAGGATATTTACTCTGTTGCTGATGTGGCAATTGAGGTCCTCTTGATCAGCTGTGCCAACAGACCTATATGTCATCATTAATATCATTTATGGAGGTGATTAAGGAGGAGTCACTATCACCTTTATTGGCAATCCAAACAGTAGCAAAACTGAAAAATATATATTTTCAGGAAATCAGGATTTATTTTTTCCCTTAACATACAATATGATCATTCTTTTCTACACTATAACTTTTACACATTTACTGTATATTTTTCCAGCCTGGATATAGACACTGTGTAATTATCCACAACAGGATACACTGATCAGCCAAAGCCCATTACCGGTTTTAATGTTTTGGCTGAATGATTCAGCCAAAACATTGAATCTGGTAACTTACACATCATTCAGCCAAAACATTAAAACCAGTAACTGGCTTTAATGTTGTTAATGTTGTGGCTGATCAGTGTACATGTCTGTGGTAATCGATTGTAATTGTTATTAATTCAGCAGAATCATGCCAAAATAATAAAAGCCTTTTTCTCCCCTTCTGTTATCATCAACACGTTTGACATTTGCCACAAAGCCAGGCCCATTGTTTTATCAACACACCTTGTTAGAGGCTTTTTGGATGTCTGCCTATTACACACAAACTAGAGGAGTGTGCTGAATTGCTTACTGCAGTGTGCAATGTCTTCGAGACTGTTTTTATTGCTGAAAAGACTTGGGGATACAGTGAAGGGTAAACCCACCTGAACTCAGTTTACCTGCTTGTTTACAGGGGCTTTATGCCTTTTGAGTGCACTATAAATTACAATAATGTCAACTGAATTAATTGTAAACATCACTACATGTTTCTTTACACTAGCTTGTTGTGGGTGTAATATGATGATATCATTCAAGGACACACTGAAGGGATTTGTATTGTGACTCAATGACTCTATGAAACATGCTTGGGTAGATAACACTTGATCATGAAGCATTCATGTCATTGTTGCTTCCTCCGGATGACCAAATAACGGTTTAAACACTACTGCTTCATGAATCTACACTGTTTACTTTAAAAGAACAAAAGTTGTTTTTTGATTCTCCCACTGGACAGGTTGCATGTTAAGAACCTAATTCATATATAAACCCCAGTAGGTCATAGGCTCTGGTGTTTTCATGTAAGTTTGTTAGCATACACATCTCATGATAAAGCTGCCCGATGGCTGTTTCCTTGCCTGTAGTTTCTGTTTGTTAACATACATTACAAGCTCAGTTTTACTGCTGGCTTTTTGGCGTCACCATTCCTTCTGATCAATTGTATGTTGTCTGACCAGTTAATTAAAGCATACTGCAAGGCTGCTACTACTGATTAGCTTTATTACTAATAGGATACTATTTTAGGCTAAATAAGTGGGCTGCGTGCAAACATTTTAGCATGAACAGTGTTGAGTGATAGCTTCATTGTTCCCACTTGATTATACACCAAACGTTTATCTAGTGTCCAACAAGAGAGCCAGTTAAAAGGAAGAAGGCACAATAAATGGGCCCAGTGTATGCCTTTGTGTCATTGTGATACAAGAAGCTTTACATGTCAGTCTCCTGATTCTCTTGAGGAGTTTTCAGGCAGGAAAGTTTGGACTGACTGTGTAATGTGGATTTTGACCAATGAAAACAGCTTGATGTCAGAGCAAGTTTGTAAAACTTTGCAACTATAGAGTTGAAGCATTTCATTGCATTTCAGGCAAGAAAATATCACTTGCTCTGTTTGCTAACTAAATGTTCTGGTTAGGACTGATGAATAGAGATTATTGGAATTAGTAAAGTGTTAGTATGAGACACTAGAGATGGGAATGCCTAAATGTTAACATTTAATGTTCACAAGCTAAATTTGAGGGGCCCCTCACTTTGAAATTTTAAGATCATAAAGGTCCTAACAGGTTCGCAAGACTGTCATATTCCAAATGTTCCTCCAAATGTGATGAAGAAACACCAAAAAAAGTCAAAAAATTGCAGTGTAAGTGTATCCTTTCAGTGTGCTGTGAGCTCCACCAAGCATCTGTGATTCTTTAATGATTGTGGTTAGTAAGAAATGGGCTCAGCCTTCAAAGTTCGGCCAGTCAACAGCAGCCCTCAACGACAACTAGGAAACCATCTCTGTGGGAGCAGGAATTAGGAAAAACTTATTTCTACATCTCTTAAAACAGAATTCATGGAAGGTGTCTTTCATTCTTGGCCCTAAACTTTAACTGTTGTAGTCTTTTTGTATTGCCACTTCCCAGGGGTCAGGGAATTTATTTGTTTAAACTTATTTTCACACTAATTATCTCATCAATTTACTCTAAACAGACTTGAAATGGCTACTAGACACCAAGTATTACAAGTAACTAATGTAAAAGCTTTCATGAACTGGATCTAAGTTGAATCCCTTTTGTGTGCCATTAGTAGAAAAAATAATCCAGTGCATTTAGTGGGTACTTTATTTGGTGCACCTGTACAGCCCAATGCAATTCAACAAATCAGCTCTGCCATAAGTTCTACCTTTATGACGCTAATAATGTTCAGTTTTGTTTATCCTGTAATAGAGGTGTTAATTAATCAGGTTGTAGTTAGTGGTGGTGGTGTTCTGGACTGAATAGTAGTGAGAGGTTTTATGTTCACCCCATTTACATGAATGATGGGGAAGAATATCAGAAACACATCTTGAAATACAGTGCACAAGTGTGCCTATTATAGTGGCCACTGGGTGTAAACATTTATTTATATGAAAATGTAGCAAATTATTGTGTCAAAAATGTAGTCATTTAGTCTTATCACTTGATGTCCAGCACAGTTTTCCCCAGAACTATGTCAATACTGTATTAGACAATTCTGCACATCCAAATTTAGGTCCAATGCTACCATTCAGTAAGCAGAAAGTAGTATAGTAAAGACATCCTGGGGTGTAGCACATCAGACCTTTATGCAGGAGATAGGAATTTATATCCCGTGATAGATCTGAAATTGATTTGCCTTTTTATTAAATGCAATCACAGTCTTTCCCTAACCTTAATGAAGTCTTGTAGTCTTGAAGTCAGTTGTCTAACCCTAACAATGCCTTAACCTTAACCAAGCTTAACATGCACAGAATGCACAAACATTGGCATAAGACATTTAAAAAAAAACAACAAAAAACAACTTTTTGTCCAATATCGACATTTTTGTATGGTAATTCAGGTGTACTTGAGTATGAAAGGTATTTCTTTACCATGAAAACAGTAGTTTGACCGAAAAAAAAAAAAAAAATCTTAACTTAAGGTCCACTCACTAACTCTTTCCACTGAATGTTGTTGGTTCAAAGTTCCAGAAGAAGCTAGCAAATTGACCTTGAATTTAGATTTTATTTCAAACTACTGTGTACACGAAAAGCCTACCGTCAAGACATTCTATAAATTGAATTTTTGTTGCCTCATGCTATATAGTCCTCCTCAAGCGGTATCTTGCCAAGGGTCTCACATGCTTATTGTAGGTGCTTTATTGTTCTTTCTTCAAAGAGCCAAATGCAACAGCCACTGAACCAGGGACAAGCTGATATCTCATAAATTATCCTGTAAAAACCCTCAGACCAATGGAAATGTTGTTCTGAAAAGTAACAGTTTACCTCAATGCTTTTAAGCCATCATTTAAATGCCTACATTATTGCACATTTTGTTAACATATTAGAAAATATGAAAACTAATCAAACTGGTGTAATTTAGCATAAGTTATCCTTCAGTGACCCTTAGACTGCATTGAATTTATGGCAGGAAACTGAATCTGTATAGATCCTAGTGGTAGAAATTAGTGCTAAGTCTTTTGTTTTGAATTTTTATCCAGAAATTCTCTTGACCTGTGTGTGTGTGTGTGTGTGAATGGTGACACCCAGTATATGTGTCACGATCATGTGTAAGTTAGCTCTCCTAAGATATCACTCATTCTTTGCTTTGTAAAAGGCTTAAATATGAGGAAGAGGGTTTTATTCTGGGTGAAGCATGAATTTGCATTTCCTGAGTGGAGTTTTTTGTGCTCGGTGATGAACAGAGCAGTTATGTGGGCAGAAGAACAATGCTGACCCATTTGCTCTGCTCTTACAGAGAGACTCCTTCCAACAAGGAGGCAAAGAGCATTGACTCTGTGTCTCTAGCATCCCCACGCTCAGCAAATAATTGAGATGATTCTGAGAAAAAAGCTTTGTGAAACTGTACATTGCTGCCAAGAGGGTTTCATTAGTTCCAATAACAAAAATCACATTAATCCCATTTAAGTAAAAGCAATGTTCATTAGAAAAACTTAAATCCTGCAAAATTATTTTGAAAATTGAATTGTGTCAGTATTAAATTTAGCTGTTAATTTCTTTGAGTTTCACTCATTTAGGGAGGAATTTATATGTGAATGCATGCTGCTTCATTCACCATAAATGAGCATTTTTTTTCTTTATGTACATGTACGAATAGTCACTGGCAACAGGAGAGAGTTGTGACTCACTTTTTTTCCTTTGACAGACCTGCCTGCCACAACTCTAGTCAGAAACGTAACCTACATCATATTTGCGTAACAAGGCTGCTAGTGCAAGCAAGCACTTCCTGTGTTGCACCTCACTCACAAAAGACCTGAGATGCAAGGAATCTGACTGCGCAGTGAGCATTAGGGGCTCATTATAGGAAACAAGGCGAGAGACGGGAGCCTTTTAAAAATCAATCAGAGAGGCTTGAGTGTCTTCTGGTCACATATGGGGTCTGAACAGTCTAATGATTACGTAAGAAGCGTGGTTGGGTTCTGTTCTAGGCCACAGCACCAATTTATTTTAATGATGGTACTTTTTTAGTTAGGGTTCTTTTGATCCTCCTGTGTCATTTTTGCTTTCACTGAAGATCTTTTGGGAATAATCAAAGAATAATGAACGACCTTAAAGGTTAGACATATCTAACATTTTATTTGGCAATAAAATGATCTGCAGTAGGAGAGCAATTGTAATCTTATACGTATACTGGTTTTACCTTACAAATCTTATTTTGCTGCCCTCAATTACTGTAAGTAAATTCTTTTGGCTTCATAGGTCCTAAATATGACATGTCTGAGATGTACAGATGTGTGTGTGTGTGTGTGTGTGTGTGTGTGTGTGTGTGTGTGTGTGTGTGTGTGTGTGTGTGTGTGTGTGTGTGTGTGTGTGTGTGTGTGTGTGTGTAAACTCACAGTGGGTTATAGGAAGGCACTGACTTTCTCTCCTTTTTTCCATGCCTGCAGTGTTGCAAATATCCATCTATATGAGCATTTTTAGTTCCTTTCTCAGTTTATGCCAAAACAATAGAAAACCCCTAGCATTTCTTTTATTAGGCATGTACAGCCCATTTGAGACAACACCTGTACACTGTGAACACCTAGTGGTTTACTGTTGTATTTAAGCCTGATGTGTCGTTAACAGAGTATAAAGTGTCATGAAGTCAAAGACAGACCAACATTTTTGGGGGGAATGATCCATATTCTGTGGTAGAAAACACTAGTGTAGATGAAATGATAACACAGAGCCAAATACATTTCATTCTATTTAAATTATTATGGATTTTGCGTAGGAGTAAGGTTTAAGAGCGTAGAATAAAGAAAAATAAAATTGCATACAACAGCGCATCTTATATGCATTTTTCACCAGTTTAGCACCGACATAAAATTTCAAAGGTGTCTGTAAAGTTTCTATTGGTTTTCTACCTTGTACTCTATACATCATTATGTACAAATTTTGTGTCTGCACATGTAAAGACCACTGTATTGTGTTGCCTATCTCTCAAATACTCATTAATTTTCTTGAGAAACCCAGTGAACCTCAGGTACTGAAACATACATTAACCATGAACATGGGTATTAGGGTGAACAAGTTGGACTTTGATTGAAGTGCAACTGTTAACACATAAGTCTTATGCCCTGTTCACAAATACAGACTCAAGATGCAAGTCATTGTAAATTGAACCTATATATATATATATATATATATATAATATAATATAATATATAATATATATATATATATATAATATATATATATAGGTTCAATTTACAATGACTTGCATCTTGAGTCTGTATTTGTGAACAGGGCATAAGACTTATGTGTTAACAGTTGCACTTCAATCAAAGTCTATATATATATACATATTGGCACCGCCCAACAAGACTCAAAAAATGTTGCTTGACGCGGAGGAGGTGACAGTTTCAACATTACAGTGTATGGGAGTGACCAACCAGTGTTTTTTTTTTTTTTTTTTTTTTTTTTTTTAATTTATTTATTTATTTATTTTTTATTCCCACGACAAAGTTGTCTTACACTTCACTGCACAAAGGAGCTTTAAACAAAGTGGAGATAAAACTGATATTAGTGGTCGCTGGCTTCAACATCACATACTGCAAAATGTTTGTCGAACACATGGACACAGTGGCCAAGAGTGAAATTTATAGTGAAATGATAAAATCTAAAACATAAAGTAACAGTACCACAAGTGGAGAGTAAAGCAGACAGACCTGCTGAATAATATCAGTTACACAGCAATGTCCATGTAGAGTTTGCTAACATTAGCTATCATTAGCCACCATAAGCTACTGATCACACCAGACCAAGTAAGGCTGTAGCACCTGAGTGTATTGAACCGAGCAACGGTGTGTTTTACTATTTATGAATTTAACTTTTCATTTGTTACAGGAAAAATGTGTTAATTATTTTTTCAGAAGTCTCACTTTAACTACTCTGTGCTAACAGCCTGCCACTTTTGAATTTGTGTGGCATGTATAGTGTTACAGCCCTGCTATCATAACTCTCCCACTTCTATGAAAAGAAAAAAAAGTAGCCTATAGAAAGTATATACAAATAGGCATCCTGATGTGGTTGGATAGTGTGTCATACAACCTTGTTCTCTTTGAGAAGGTTTCAGCCCAAACTATGGCCGTAGACCTGATCTCTGCAATCTCTCAACTAGGACTGAACAGAACAATTTGATTGGTTATGGGGTTTGCAAGGCACAAACGTACCCTATAATCATAATATGTCAAATTTAAAAAAGGCTATATTATGATTCACAGGTGCAAATAGTATACTTTATAGTATCCAGAAATGTATGAAATTAAACCTTCACTCTTGAACTGCAAGACTATATCCTAAAATATTGGTTGACTGTGCTTGAAAATGAAACTAGAGTTTGTTTTGTGGAATCTGTAAAGTGTGGATGGAGATGGTAGAACAGGACTTCTGTAGGAGAAAGCTCCTCAGAACAATTAAGAGAGTGTGTGTCATTGTGTACTTTATTCACATGCTCTGGTTCTGCTTCAACAAAGTATACATCCAGATCAGCCGATCACACGGCAGGTCACTCTGCTCGTCAAAACAGAAGCACCACAAGATAACTGGGCTGCCAGACTTTGGTGGTATAGTTTTAATGCAAAATAAATGGAAGAGAAACAACAAGCCTTCAGGACGGGCTGCAGTTCATGTTCATATTCAAATACTAGTAGATCCTCCCAGTTTTGTTTAAACAATGCAGCTATTAGGCAAAGATTAGAGTTCTAGTCGGGAATGATAGCGCTCTGCCATATTGATTTATGATATATAGAATAGATTAGAATTGAACTTATTCTCCCAAATCTGCCTTGTTATGTGCATCTGTGAGTGATGGATAACAGTTAAGAAAGCTCCTTACATTCAAGGGAATTGAGACTGCTGCCCTTGCAGCGGTCATTCTGTATTTGTGACTGTTTTTAGTCATGTCTTTCAGGGAAACAGGGGATTGTTCTTAACCATGCTGGAAAAAGCGGTATTTGGCCAGGGCAGTGGGAAGTCACACACACACAGCAATCTTCTATAGCTGGGCACCATGAAAACTCATCTCTTGTGCATGGAAAGTTGAATTTCAAGTTTTCATACCTTAGTTATAATTTACATCTCCCATAATCAGGGGTTAAAGTGGGATTTGGCAGGTGAGGTAACCCTAAGATCCGGTGTAGCGAAAGAGGAAAAAAGGATATGTTGAGTGTGGGGGCGGGGCAGTGGGGTAACATTACTTTCTGATTTTTTTTTAAATTTTTTTTTAGTGAGGATCTCGATGGCATCAGCTGGAAGGAATGCCAGGCTGAAGCACATGAAAATTGAACTTGCTTGATATTATAACTGTCTATCAGATTTATTTACTTATTAATTGAAAGTGCAGGAACACCCTGTCCATGATCTTCTTTGCATTTTAAGTTTCACGGATGTCCCAACGTGGCACTTTCGCTACTAGTTTGCATGATTTAGTGATTTATGCACAGCTGTTTTGCATTATGGTAGCAAGATAACATACACTGGCATAAATTAAATGTTCACGTTATATTGGCATCTCTTCTTTGCATATTATATATAGTATGCTACCAGGTACTATATGTTTGCTAATGTTACTATACACTTGTGATGGCTGCTTGTTAACTTTGGACTCAGGGAGATAACATAGCTGTCTGTTAAATGTGAACCTATGCAAACGAATAGCCTGGCTCTGTCCAGATTCTAAAAATACACCTACCAACGTACCTACCTCTAAATCTCACTAATTAACGTGTTATATCTTGTTTGTTTAATTCGTACAAAAACTGAAGTGAAAAATTGAGAAGTTGTCATTGTATAGGAAGTTATATGCTGGAACTATTTCTTGGGCTGAAAAAGGAAGTCACTGCAACCAGCCAAGAAATAGTTCGAAACATCCTTCCTGCTCCATTCTTCATTCTTCTTCCTTCATACAGGCGATCATGGCTTTTAAATCCAAAAGCATGTCTTTTTCAATGGATATCTGCACCAGTGCTGACAGTCTTGTCTGCCTTGTAAGTTTTGATGCAGTTCAGCATGGAAAATGTGACAAAGGAATTTACTTACGTGACACGGACACCTAGACAGTTGAGTCTGTAGAGTTGTTTCATGCTTAGGTGAAGTTCCTTCTAGTTCAGGCAGAGTTTGATGTCAGACGGGATTTTTCCTTCAAAATCTGACGTAGAGTACATCAGAATCAATTCTGTTTTGAGCTAAAGTAGATCAAAGAGAGTCCCATGGTTCTCACACTTGTGAAGGCCACTGTTAGGGAAAGTGTGACTGTAGGGACCGGACAGCTGTGGGCCGAGAAGAGAAAGGAACGGAAGCTTCACATGGTCTTTGAATCTGTCTCTTATCTATGACAGAATATCATTAATAATGTCACTGTCCAGTCCTTGGTTGATTGAGCGAATGTCTCTGTGTGCCTGGATACGCCCTCTGTTTGGTGCACCTGTTCGTAATCAAGCATCAGGCCACTCTTTCTCAGTATTTTGATAAAACTCATCCGGCTGAAGTGCATAGGTCTTGTTCTGCAGAATTCCATAAAGCACATCTTAAAAAGGAAAAAATGTCGTGATGAAAGAATACTTGTAGGACTAAGAACATTTCTAAGTAAAGATAATTACATTTTGACAAGAATATTGCAAAAAAAAAAAAAAAAAAAAATCACAGGTATTTGTGAGAAATATATAGCCTGATGGTTCTAGTTTAATATTTAAAAGACAAACATGTTAGTGGTATAGATCTTGTCAATTGAATCATAAGAAAGTAATCTCAAACTATTCCTTTGATTAACAAACCTTTTTAATTTGTATTAAAAACCTATCATGAATTAGGCCTCCCTTGGAGCTTAATCTGTGTATTTCTATGTCTTTGCTAACGTAATAGCTTGGGCGACAAAGTAAATACAGAAGAAGAAAAAATAAAGAAGTTAAAATAAGAAACTGAGTTCTAATTAGAGCAAGACAAAGCACAGAATAAACCTAAAAGTACAAAATACATTGAAAAATACATTAAATATATTGCAATGTATTACAATTGTTGTTTTTTATCCTCAACAGTAGCTATGGACCCTTTTGCATGGCTAACAAGAAGTCATATAAAGTCCGGAAAAACTACATTTCCATTACAAGCAACTTTATTTCTTAGTGTGGTTTTGGACTACAGTCAACAACAAAGTAAGAAAAGCTTCAAAGATGAGAACAAGCATGTATACTGACTGAAACGGATAAAGATAATGAAACATTGGACATTTAGACCGGGATCAGAGATCAAGTTGTGTTTGAAGCTTTTTTGTGATTCCACAGAATACCTCATTAACCAAGTGGGTGTTGTCAAAGGCAGGAAATTATGTGTGTAGAAAATTTTAAAAAGAAACAGAAAAAGCAGGGTGGAGGAAAAGTCAAGTTAGTAATGAGAGGGTGATGATATGAAAGATAGTCAGGGAAAGGTTAAATGATATTCAGCCTGTGGCGTCATGTGGGAACCAGAACTAGATTATTTGAACCCTCAGTTTATGATATGTGACACATTAAAACTAACAGATGAAGTCAACATTGGTCTCCTCTCATTGGCTGCCTTTAAAACAGTCTGTCATTACCTTTGGTGGAGGTTTCAAAATTAGTCACTGGTACTGACTTCAGCAGACCCTGTTTACTGTACAAATGTTAAGCTTTACATACTGGACCAATCAGATAGCTCTGGGAGGTGTTTAGATGATGATCTTACACCCAATTTGTTGCCAGTAGTCATGTTTTTTTTTAGGAAATTTAAAAATAGTTTGACCAATCAGGTTTTGGTTTCTGATTGAAAAAGAGAACTGGCAATACTGTACTATCCAGCCTACTTGATATGACGTCTTAAGATTTCATTCATCTGTGGCCTTGCCAGACCACAATGAGAAGTGAAACTATGGCCTACAGCAGCCACCCTCTAAATGTCAGACTGGCAAAATCAGACCTTAATTTAGAAAATATACACCCTTAAAGTTTCTATTCTTGTAAGCCAAACTCTTAAGATGGCATTAAGCTGTATCTTACGCAACAAAGGTATTTATCTGTTCAGCTTTTGTTATATTAAAATTTGAAGATGGAAGGCAAACATGAGAGCCCCTGGATTCCTCAGTCAAACATAGGTTAAACTGTTCAGATGCAAAATTACCATTTTCAGTCTGTATGAATGAAATGATGTGCATAAGCAGACCAGTGCCAAACAGTTTTAGAGTTACTTCTCATTATCTCTGAACTTCAACCTCTTGGTCTGACAAGTTATTTTTAACATCTGGTAGATGTTGCAGGTGAAGACTCACTGTGTGGCTTTGGAATATTAAAGCATGAACCACTTTGGGATTATACATATTGTTCTTATATATTGAGAACGAGAGCTGCGGTAGACAATTTGCTCTCTAAGTCCTGCTGTTTGGAGGCTCATTTAAATAACTGAACAGTAGAGGGACGTGTAGATATGTTCACTCCACTGATTCACTATCTGATGTATCTGTGTTTGGGCAGATCTGCCATGTGTCACAATACTAAATGTTGGCCTGCTGCTACAGGGAATAACCACGGCTCATAGCAGTACAATTTAGATGCCTATTCTCCACTGTAACCTTCCTTGTTAATCAGAACTGCACATACCAGGTTCATCACAATTTGATTTATAGTTTTATTTAGGTTAATGTTAC
This sequence comes from Xiphias gladius, assembly GCF_016859285.1. Taxonomy (NCBI): domain Eukaryota; kingdom Metazoa; phylum Chordata; class Actinopteri; order Istiophoriformes; family Xiphiidae; genus Xiphias; species Xiphias gladius. The sequence continues at coordinate 3,033,656 of NC_053407.1, read as the reverse complement.
ATTTGGATTGAAGTGTGGAACTACTTACAATTTCCCAGCTGCTACACTCCCTTTCACTGTCTTACTGGTAGGCTGAGCTGCCAGAAGCTGATGTTACTCCTTCTACACCCATTATTATTGTGTTGTTGGTTTTGTTGTCACTGGTTTAATTTTTCTTTTTGCTGGTTTGTCGTTGATGTGTTTTTTGTATTTTGTTGAGATTTTTGTTGTGGCAGTCACTGTTTGGTTGCTTTTAGTTGTAGTTGTTTCTGTTTTTCGCCAGTGCCATTTTGGGCTGTTTTTATTGTGTTGGTTGTTGCCATTTTATTGTTTCTGTTTGTACTTGTTGATGTCATTCTGTACAGTTGCTAAGTATTCACTCCCTTGTAACCATTCCAAGAATTTTTTTTTTAATCAATGGCCTTTTTACAGTTAATTTATCAAGACATGTATTGATCACATTCCCCTTGCTGTTAGTAACGATAACCAAGAGGATGACAAAACTATTGTATCCAAAATTCTAAAGCAAACAGCTTTCCAGAATTTGTTCAGATATATTTTTTTATCGCTCTTTTTTAAAACTTGTTGCTAGACTGATTGTATTTATGGCATTGCACTACAAAGGTTTCATTCACCGATTAGCCACAACATTAAAACCACTTACCGATTTTAAATGTTTTGGCTCATCGGTGTAGTATTGTTGTACTTGCGATTTGCTGCGTTTGTATGCAGCAAATATTTGTAAAAAAATTATTCACGTGAATAATTTTTTCAATCATCAGTGGTAGGTTATTGATTTAATAGTCATTTAATCTTCAAAAATCATGTCAAATGCCCATCACAAGATAAAAGAGCCTAAAATTATGTCTTTGCATTTCTTTTTTTTCTTCATTTTTGGCCAAGGGCCCCAGACCCTCAGGGTCACCATATGATTAATATGTCATATGTATTGCAGTTTTTTTTGGTAATGTGTATCATAAACGTTTCATATTTACTGAAAAGATATACAAGTAGGTACATAAGTATTTGGACAGTGACAGAATGTTTGTAATTTTGCCTCTGTACATCACTACAATGGATTTGAAGTGAAGTCATCAAGATGTGATTGAAGTGTAGAATTTCAGCCTTATCTCAAGGGGCTTAACAAAAATATTGCATTAACAGTTTAGAAATTGCAGCTATTATTATACGTAGTCCCTCCATTTTAAGAGGCTCAAATGTAATTGGACAAACCAACATATTTATAAAGATAAGGATTATTTTTAATAGTTGGATGAAAATACTTTGCAATCAATGGCTGCATGAAGTGTGGAACCCATGGACATCACTAAATGCTGAGTTTCCCCGCTTGAGATACTTTGCCAGGCTTTAGTGCAGCTGCCTTCAGTTAACGCTTTTTTGTGGGTTTTTCTGCCTTCAGTTTTGTCTTAAGTAAGTGAAAAGCATGCTCTATTGGCTTGAGGTCAGGTGACTGGCTTGGCCATTAAGGAATATTCAATTTCTTTGCCTTGAGAAGCTCTTGTTTTGCTTTCTCAGTATGTTTTGGGTCATTATCCATCTGTACTGTGAAGCACTGTCCTATCAGTTTTTTGAGCAGATAGTAGCCCTATACACTTCATAATTCATCCTGCTACTTCTGTCATCAGTCACATCTTCAATAAATGCTATAACACTGCCTCCACCATTTTTGACAGATGATGCACTGTCTTGTTCCTCCAGCAGTCATGTAGTGTTACATCTTGATAAGAGACATTGCGGTAATTTGTAGGAGTTGTTATTAATTTATTAATTGATTTTAGTCAAGAGTTAAACACTTTAATTTTGGGGTTGAAAAGTTCCTTGGAATGGTGTTTTCACAGAAAATAGCAGTGTCAAACCACAAAGCACCATCAGTAAACAGCTATCTCAATAAAAATGCTCTCTATTATCTCTTCTGTGTTGGCCTGCATTACTTGTTGATAGTATACTGCAGGTCAGCAGTGTGTTTTTGTCCTTCAAGTTTACAAGCAGCAATTTGGTTGTTCCTTAGCAATTGGAGAAGTAGAACGGCTTATCATTCAGGGAAGTGACTTTTTATGCCCGACGACGTCACACACAAGTTAAGCAGCTTCGCACGAGTTTCATGTTGTGATTAATCCCCAAACAGAGCATATGACATGTTTATGTTATTGTGTGATCAATCTGTTGGTCACAGTGAGGTTCTTCGAACAAACTGAGCTATCACATCACCTCTGTCACCCTTCAAATCTGGGTCACTGTTGAATGTGTTTTTGTTTTGGAGCTACTGTTGTGTGATTATTGGTAAATATGAAACCGGGGGAACACAGGATGTGAAATGATAATGTTTGCTTGATGACGGGAACAGGAAGAAATGTGCACTCAAATGTCCTCTTATCCACTCACTATCTGTCTTCAGCAGGAGGGTTGTGGTTGTCACGCTGTGTGATGCAAGCAAAGACAGTGGCTGCAAAAGACCATGAGAGTTTCATGTGAACCAAACTTCATTCAGTGTCTGCACTGTCTCTGTCTTGGTATGGTTACATATATAACATCTGCTTTATTACATACTTGTTTATTACACAGGTGCTTATGCAGATGTTGTGTTATGTGACCTTTCTGTTCTTTCATAGCAAGAGTTTTGTTTAGAATATGACTCATAATTTTTATTATGATATTAAACATAAACATGAGACTAAGAGGAAGAGAGGAGAACGGGAGGAGAAAAGGAGAGAGCAAGCTGAGAAGCAAAAGAAAAGGGGGAAAAAGGTGAAAAGAAATGAAGGGAAAAAGTGGGATAATAGAAGTAAAAGAGGATGAGGAAACAAGGCAGGAAGGAAAAGTCGAGGAAATTAGGAAGCGGTGGAGTAAAAGAACAGAGTGGGAGAATGACAGGTAAGATAGGGTGGAGAGGCATGGAAGGAAGGGAGGAAGAGAGAAGGAATAGAAGGACCAGAGAGGGGTGGGTGGATGGAGGAAGGGTAAGGAAAGGAGTGCAGGAGGAAAAGAGGATGAGTAAAGGCAGGAAAGAAAAAAGGAAGAGGAGGATGGTAGAGGAAAGAGGGAACAGATGAGTAAAAGAGGATGGAAGGATGAAGGAAATATGGAAAAATAAAGTAAAAAAATAGAAGATGATTAAACAGAGGGCAGAGGAGAAGGTAAGAAGGAGTTAGGAGAGAAGGAAAGAGTGGAGCAGATAAGCAAAAGAAAAGGATGGAAGAAATGAGGTAAACTAAAGAAAGGAGGTAAAAAGAATTAGTAGAAGAGTATAAGGAGAAGACGGAAGGAAGAGAAGAAAGTAAAGAAGGAAGGAGGGAGTAAAGGTGCAAAAGAAGGATGTAAGGAAGGGAGGACTTTTAAAATGGCTATTTACAAGTTGAGTTCGGTGTCCTATCTAAACTTCTCTCAATATTAAATGAAAGATAGTAAACCCTATTCTATATCATCATCATAACATTGGTAATACTAATATTGTGTCTATTGTTCCAAGTGTGTATGTAGTAGACTGACCTTTTAAAATAGCTGCTTGACCTTTACAGTGTAAAGGTGACCCAGGTAGCAGGAGCTAACCACCTGATAGTTGCATCCATTTTAGCTCATTCTGATTCAGTCTCCTGTTTCCCTCCTCAGTCTTCCTCTTTCACCTTTTTTCTCTTTCTTCTTTCTTTGTCCTCCACTCTATGGCTATTGGTGTTTTCCCTGCCCTGCAGCGCTCGGTGAGCATAACATATCAGGGAACTGATAGTGTTGTTGATGAGTGACTCAGCATTTACATGGGCTGACACTTGTGGCTTTCCAAAGTCACACCATGTCTGAAAGTTAAAGGAGAATGCAGGCCTTTTTCCATATTTTTCTTACTGAAAAGTTATTTATTTTTTTCTTCTGACTTGCACACTACCCTGTCTGTAGCACTCAGCCTGAAACCCACTGGTTTTTACTGAAGATGTACAGTAAATTGTTACAAATTTCATAAATATATAGTTACTTTTTTTTTTAAAGGCTTAGTAATTCTCTAAAACAGCTGGGCACTGTAGTTTTTACAAATGTTAACCAAGAAGGAAGAAAGAGTGCATTTTTTCCAGACTATTTTCAGGGATGGATGTGTTATGGTGAGTATTTCTGACAGTGGTATGGTGTATCTGGGATTGAGTCAAAATAATCTATATTGTGTGTGTCCATGTTAATGAAGGAACATGTCACCCAGTGCAGCAGTATGGTAATAGTTTTTGGGTGCATTCAGCACATATAATATCACCGGTCTTATCCTTTTAACTCTTCGACATTATGTTCAGCACTATTCAGAGGGTTACAGTACTACTATATCAGTGTTGCATGCACTGGTAATCCACCGCAAATAAAATTTTATGTATTATTTTCATCATCATTTTCATCATGTTGCTTATTTTGACCAAATTATATTCAGTAACACTTTATAATAATAATCAATCATTATTAGGCCATTAGTTAATGATAACGAATCACTAACAAAACATTTATGTACATTTGGAAATGACTGATTAGTTCATCTTTAACTAATGGCATATACTGTACATGACTTTTGACTTATTCAATGCAAGTTTACCTTATATTCCATTTTCAATTGAATTAAACAGAAAAATGGTGCAAATCCTCATTTGAGAAGCTGGAACTAGCATTACTGCTTGATAAAATAACTTGAATAGACTAATATTCATGTCGGTTAATTAAGTGATCAAGTCAATAACTGTTTCCACACTACTTAATTCGCAGCTCACTGTAGTGAAATTAATGGAAGCCAATGGCTACTTGGAATGACAAAAAATACATGTTTGATATCTTGCAGACTGCAAGTTGCACTTTGAAAAATGGTTTGCAATGATATGTGATGGTGAACATAATTTATAGTAAATGATATACAACATAATACTGATATAGTCCATGAATACAGTGAAGAACAAAAACTGCAGTAACATTTGTGTATCCTCGAAATTTTTTACGAATTGTGTATTTTCCCATCAGTTAAGGATGAAACCCTGAAAGAAATCACAACAATTTTCATAACAGTGAGACAGAGTTGTTCATGTTTCATGTGTCCTTACATGGAAAATGTCCCCTCATTGTTGCTTGCAGTGATGTGGTATGATCAGCATTGGTGTATTGAACATTTTTGTAAATACAGTGCAAAGATCATGCTTACGTTGTATTATAAGTTTTTCCTCTTCTTTCTTCCATCATTGCTCCCTGTCTGCGTGTCCCTGGAAACCAACAAAAAAAACATAACATACATCTTCATCCTCTTGTTTCTATGGTAACACAGCAGTGAGGAGAAGAGAGAGGAGCTGTAGCATCCTCCAGTCCTCTTCCATGAAGAAAAGCAGAAGAGAAAGAGACAGAATGAGAAACAAGAGAAGGGCAGAGGACTGGGAGCAGGAAAATTAGAAGTAGAAAGAAAGAAAGAAAGAAAGAAAGAAAGAAAGAAAGAAAGAAAGAGGAAGAAATAGAGTGAAAGAGATTAAGAGATAGTGAGGCAGGCAATCACTGTATGCTCTTGTGCAGGATGGAGTATCTATGGTAACCTCGGCTGGTTATCAGAAAATTGAAGTTCCTTCTGTTTGTCTCCCTTCTCCTTTGTCTCTGTCTGTTCAAAAATGTAATGCCATTTATCTCCCTCCTCAGCACCTTTTTATTTTGCAGTTTGTCTTGTTAGTATGGCGTTTGCATCCAACTTGAGCTAAAACTTGATAAAAAACACTATTTGGCAGTGTACACGCGGACAGAAAGACAGACAGATAGAGACAAAGACAGGGGTTGATGTTTACTCTTCCAAGGAAATGAGACATCTCGTCCAGAACCAATATTTGCCATGGATTTTGTCTGTAATGAAAATCCTGTATGCATGCAGTGTCACAACAGCGCGCATGCGCGTTTGCATGTGCATGCTTGTGTTGAGGGGGGTGATACAGAAGAGCCAGTTCGCTCTATCGGCCATGAAGGGAGGTGTAAATAAAGGAATAGCATGTTTGTTCTTCAGCGGGGGGAGGGAGGGGAGGAGCATCAGTGCGAGCTGCCTGTTTGCTCTATGGAGAGTGAGATGGATGCAAATGAAGAGAACCACCTGTCTGTTCAACTACACTGCAGAGGGACGCCATGGCAAAAGCAGGCGTTCGCTGCTGCGTCCATGTAACTACTTAGATGTGTTTGTGTTGAGAGGAGCCATGACTGTGTGTGTGCTGGAGGAGGCCAGAGACGGGCTGTTTATCTGTCTGGAAGTAGCAGAAGAAGAAGCAGGAAGACACTGGTGATACCAGAACAGCCTGTGGGGGCCTGTTTTCCTGAGACACTGACTATAGCTTGACAGTTCTAATTCATTCATATTATAATGATAGTAATTATTTGGACCTATGATGTGATGGATATTGTATATTTACATTTGTATAAATAAGTTTTAATGTGACATTTTGTTTAGATTCTCCACAAGTGCAAATCATCATAAACATTAATAATATCATTATCATCAGTTATTATATATTTATTATTATCAACCATCTTAAGATTTTCCTGTCTGACAGGAATTCAATATTTGAATCTCAGTTTTCAAAATATTGGCCTCAGTTAAACAGGACAGTATGCCTCAGTATGCCTTTTTTGGCATCAGACTAACACCCCCTTCTTGTCAACAGCAAGAACACACATGTGATATACACACTGCTGCAATAGGCAGGTATCAGTATCTTCACTGTCTACTTAGGATAAACATTCATAAATGTCATTGAAAATCATATGTGGTAAACACTCCTGATAATCTTGACTTTTTCTTCAGTATCAAAAGTAATCCAGTGATTGTTGTTTGTCCATCCATGGTTACAGCAAACACGAAGAGTCTTCAAGCATTCAACTTAGGTGTTTTTCATTGTAGATAATGGGTGACAAAGTTCAGTCCTCCATAGTAAAGATGCATTCTGAAGTTAAGCTGAAGCTAATATGAGGCTTTTACAGTCTTTGTTAAATAAATCAATTGAACATACAGTCTTTTTAGTAACAAATTCCTTCTTTGTGCTTACACACATACTGCTTCCTTGCTGAGTTGTGGCAGAGAGACAGCAACACAAAGCCAGAGACATGCAAAAACTCTCTTGAAAATTCTTTATAGTCCTTACACAGTGAATTGTACAGATGGAGATAATGGCACTTTTTTTTTTTTTTTTGGTGTTGTAATTGTGTGAAGAATGAAAAAAGATGCCTGAGAAAGAAATTCAAATCCTACTTACTCTCTCACCTCTGCACACCTGGCCAGTTGCTGCATAAAATGGGTGTGATTGTCAGATTGTCTGTTTTAAAAAGTTAAAAAAAAAAAAAAATTGGTTCCGCTATCCAAAGCGGGGTTTCAGAAGCTGTTAGTCAATCTTACAAGCAAGGAGACTGCGGCCTTCAGTTACAAAGGGCACTGGAAAGACAATAAAAATATAACCACATGAATGCGGAAAATTTTAATAATGAAAGGCTCCCTCTCTCCTATACCACCCTGTTGAATGCACACACAAACACAGACATAACTTAGCTCTCAAATCAACAGCACACCAATTAACCAGATCATCTCATAGCCTTTAAATAACCTTAACTCCCTGACTCAGGCCAACATACTGTATGTCATTACATGTCTCACTTAAACTGTTTTACTGCACCCAGCCACTTGTGCCCAAAACATAGCTACAGCAGTAACAAAACGCAACCACATCTTGTCATTTTACATATCTGATTGTGTACAGATGAAACTAATTAGATGAGAATTACTAAGCTTTAGACGTACTGGTAGGCATATTTTCGACTTTGGGCACAGTCAGGCTAGGCCAGGCCCTGCTTGCAGTCTTTATGTTAAGTTAAGCTAATTCTCATCTAACTCTCAAGAGAGAAATAGGCTCATTTGTTTACACTTACACTTATTCATTTTCTCCAAGAAAAACTAAGCATATTTTCGAACATCTCAGACTATTGCTTTAAAAAGCGGACATATGTAATAACTCATAAAGAGTAGAAATGGGAAACTTTCTTAAATATTAAGGATGTATATTACTTTGTGACACTCAAAAAAGCTAAATCAGACAGAGTACAGCTGGCTGTGGTTCCTCTTTAATAGTCTTTCCCAGTTTCACTCTGAATCAGCCACTTCAAAAAACATAACAAGTCAGCAACAACACTTTATTCAGTTCTCACTTCATATCATCCAGTACCCTTTTTTCTATTTATTTGTCATTTTTACTTTCCCGAGGAAAACCTGCTGTCTCCTAACCCAATTCCCATAATAAATATTTGTTTGCAGGCCCAAACACGACAGTTTAAATATTTCAATCCTTAGTGTACTCACTCTGTTTCAAATGAGCTGTCTTGGAGATTCCATGAAGGGATATTGACGTGGTTACACTTCTTTTATTATCACTGCTGTTGTCTGTATCTGTCACTTGGTGTTACACTTGACTGTGAATAGTGAAACACACTTTAAAATTTATGTTTATCCACCTATAACATGGAACACAAGTGTGTTAGAAGCTCTCAAAGATTTTCTCAAATACTTTTTACAAAGAATTTAATTTGTTCTAGAATTGTAACCACATTACTGTGGCCATATCCAGCTTTAACTTTCGACATTCTTTCAGTTACTGAGAGAGTTTTACTTTTCTCCTCTTTAAAAAGTCAGAGATACAGAGAGAAAATGTCAGCCAGAACATGCGCAGCATCCTCTGAACAAGTATCTCAAGTTTTCTAAATGAAAATGGCCTCAGAAAACAGAAGGTAAAAGAAAAAATGTTGATAGCTGGCAGAAAGCACTGCTGCCTAACTAGAGTGCAGCAACATCCACTGCAAATGACGTCTGCAGGGCCCATTTGTGTGGACATACAGTTAGTCTCCCATCAACAATAACTGGTACTAAGTCATGCAGTGACGCTAATGTCTGGGAAATCAACTGGTGATTCATTTACTGCAATTTCAGCATTACTGACATACACATGTATTATCATAGACACACTTTGGCATTAAACATTTCTCTTCAAACTTCTGGGGGTTAGAAGATATACAGACTCAGTTTCCTTGTGGTTTTCACTCCGCCTCGTTATTTTTATCTGTTTAGATTCTTTTTACTCCCCCCTCTTTCTCTCTAAAGACTCTCCTGTTCCTGAGTCCGGAAACTTGTGGTAATTTGTCAGCGTTGCTGTAATCATTTTGAGACTAGCAAACAGGTTGTGGCCTGTAACTCGGCTGCATCTGCATCCAGCTCTCAAAATGGTTGGAGTGGGATCACAGCTCTACTATCACACCACACTGGGTTTTGTGTGTGTGTGTGTGTGTGTGTGTGTGTGTGTGTGTGTGTGTGTGTGTGTGTGTGTGTGTGTGTGTGTGTGTGTGTGTGTGTGTGTGCGCTGACTCGATCTACATGAACAGTGCATTTCAAGGTGATGTTTTTGTAATTGTGTCATTAATGGCTTTTGCTAAATTGATTTTCCACTTTGTTTCAGTTTCAATGACTATTCACTTAGAACAACATAAAATGTCACCACAGCTGATAAAGTCAACTTTGTGTACTGTATAACAGCATTTGCAAATCTGGTGTATTTGGAGGTTTTGTTTGGCCTTGTGTTTACTTAGGGCAGGCTAGCCCAGGATATGTTTCTTTTTGTCTTTCCAGCTGACTGCCAGTGAAAATAAATACCTTTTTATCCTCCATCTGTATTTAAATATACAGTATGTACTCTACTGTTCCACAGTTACAGACTAATATCCTCTTTCTTTCTCTCTTCTCTCAGCCTACCGGTTACATGGAGACGTCATTGTCGTACAGTTCCATAGAAGACCTGCAGCTCCTCTCATGGGACAATGCTCCAAAGTACTGTGTCCAGCTGAGCTTCCCTGGTGGCACCGTCCTGCTGCAGGTAATACATGAGCCTGCAGCCATATTAAAAATAAATTTATCAGATCATTTTAATGTTTGTTTTACATGAAAATATTAGGACAAATCCTGTCAGCTGTTAATACGGGTAGGGATAACACAGGCTTGAAAATAATTTGTGACAATAAAACAAATCGTAAAACTACCTTGATATTTTTGGTGGCTAGCTAGGTAGCTATAATGTCCATACAGTAATAGCTTATTTTTTTTGCAATAGCGATGGTCACAAACAAAATGTTGGCAAATGTTGGGAAGTGAATTACTCACAAAAACTTCTGAACCCACTTGTTTAAGCAGATGTAATGTCTGAGGGCAAAGTAGAGCACTGCCAGATAACTGACCAGATAACTATTTGATCAGTTGCCTTTGATGAAGGGTTACACATTGAGTGGAGAACTTTGGTCTGTATGTTCCCTGTTGTGATGTATTTTTACAAAAGTAGAATTGAGATTAGATTACACAAGTAGATTTGTGGTGAATTTGGTTGTTAATTATTTTTCCATGATAATATTACATCATCAAAAAGCTTGATTGGGCTGTCTAGTTTGGTGGCTGTTTTAAACTCAGGACAGATCCTGTACTTGACACCTTACACCATGTACCTAGTGATCTCTGAGAGACTGCCCTGAATTCCTGGGAAAAATTAATCTCCACATTAACCAGAGCCATTCAGTGAGCACATTTGGTTCTGTTACCCACTAGCCCAATTACCTCTGATACACAGTTCAACCAATTATGGGTGATGGGGGTCAACACTGTATACCCACCTTCTCAGTTGTGTTTGCTTATGCCTGCTGCAAGCTGTTTGGGCCACTGCAGGACGGATTCATTTGGTGCTTTGAAAGAAACCATTGCTGGTTCATATCCACAAGCCCAGATCAGTTAGGGTTCCTGCACAAGTTGTGGAAAACTGGTGAACCTGATGTAGTTTTCCGGCCATGGAAAATCAGAAAAATATTTATGTGTAATGGAAAACTGAAGATGTTAGAGGTTTAGATAATCCCAAAAAGTTTGAACACTGAAATCCCAACCTGCCAATATACTGGTTTTGGCTATAGCAGCCAGTTGCTCATCAACACAAACTGTACTACATACTAGAATGACGAGACTCAGTTTCAATATATCCTGACACAATTTCAGTCTCTTGAAAGAAAACTATCTAAAAACAATTAAACTCCTTCACAATAGCACATGACTATAACATGTGCCATTTTCCACTCTAAATACACTGCACCTAGACTGGTCTGACCTTAATGGGAGGAATGACAACATTATTTCTAGTCCGGGTTCTTTGTTTTGAAGACCAAGGTCATTTTTAACATCCCTGTGCAGTTGTGTCATTTCAGTTTACAATGTACTATATCTGAGGTGTCAAAGAAGTCATAAGATAATTTTTTAATGACATCAATTAATTATTTCAGCCATTTTTTGCATTTTGCCTCTCCACTGTGTAAATCTCATCTTGTTTAAGTTGCGTCTCTTAGATCAAATATTATAATATCAACATTTAAACACCTGATTGGCCGATGATAATTATAAGTTTAGAATACGCCAGCCTCCAGTAAAACACACACTGTTAACTGTATTACACAGTCCATCAGAGATGGTTCCCAGTAGGCTGTGCCACCAAGGGATTTGATATGAATATATTCTTGTGTCTAAGCCTGAAAACAATAGAAACCTGCTCAGCAATAGATGCCAGTTAATGGTAACCTGATAGCTCTATGTTTTGGTGCCAATTATGAAATGTCCATGTGGTCAGGTCGGCCACATCCAGGATGTGTCAGGCTTGGCTGAAAATGAATTGTGAAGGCCCTGGATGTATCTGTCATGTTATAAGATTAATATAGCAGTAGAAGAGGAGGTAAACTTCTTACTTAAGCCTAAGTTTACTTTAAACTTAGGCTTACTTCTATTTTCTCATTCACCTTCTTACTAGGAACCATGGGTTGCTACAAGAACTAACTTTTCTGGCAAAGTTATAACAGTTTTGGTAGTTTCACATGAGAGATTTTCTCTGATTTTTGTCTTTTCTCTGCTCTTCTCACTGGTGTGAATTGGGTGGCGCTCAGCTTGAAAAGGTGATGAGTTTAGCAAAATCCTCCACATCTGTGGGGATGTTTGCTTATGTATATTTATTTATGTATATATATTCTTTAATGTTATATATATTATATTATAAAAATACTAATATAACATTTAATATAATATTTCTTTAAAGCATATATTTTTAGTTTTATTTTTTTGATAGGGGACAACATAACAACCTGTGAACACAACACTGACGTGCTCATCTTATGAAGTTGTTGCGGTGAATGAGTTAGCAAATAATTGTTTGCACATCTATCAGGATGCAACAGTAGCTTTGATTTGGAGTTTTTCAGTCCATCAGTTAGTTGCTAACTTTGTCAGTGCTCCTTTTGATGCTGGACAGGTAGTTTACAGTGGGTGTATTGGACTTTTTCACTGAATACAGCTGACTGCTGCTCCTGCAAATTCAATACAATTTTAATTATATAGCGCTAAATCATAATAAACATTATCTCAAGGCGCTTTACAGAGTGAGGTCAAGACCTTACAATTTTATAGAGAGAAACTCAACAGTTCCCACCATGAGAAGCACCTGGGGACAGTGGAAAGAAAAATAACTCATGGTGGGCATCCATCTGCCTCGACAGGTTGAGTTGAGAGGAGAGAAACTGAGGAGAGAAAGTGGGGAGAGAGGAGAAAGGGGGGAGGGGAAGAGAGAGAGAGAGAGAGAGAGAGAGAGAGAGAGAGAGACCAGGAACAGCTGTGTATACTGTTGTATTCAAGCACGGTCAGACTGGTTGTTATAATGATAATATAAAAGTGACACTTATAGGTGTAATAGCGTTATTAATAATAACAGCAGCAATGATAGCAGCACCAATTAATAGTAATAATAACAATATTAAAATTAATAATGAGGATGATGATGTTATAAAAATATAAAATATTGATAAGTGCAGCTTTAATGTTTATAAAAGTAACTGCGCATTTTCTTTCATTAATTACTATTGTTAAACCTTCACAGCAGATACTCGTAGGACTGATTTATAATTGAAGTTATTACAATGTTTGTGAGTCACTGGATGTAGTTAGAGGGACGATGCTGTATTCATGAGGCAAAACCACACTTATAATGTCTGCAAATCTGTCTTGCAGAATGATTATTTGTTGAAAAATATACTGTATTCAGCCCTAACACTTTATAAATGACTGTTCAACAATCATTTAATTTAATGTTGACTTACATTGTTACAGAGATGAATGTTTAACCTTTTACACAAATGCAAAAATACTCTTTGTCTCTTTCAGGATATAGCTGACTAAGTGACAATGAGCAACTGTTTCTATTACATGAAATCCAGGTTAACAAGTTGTTTGTGTCTCTCTGCGTGTGTGTGTTTGCATTACTGCAGGCTGCAAACAGCTACTTAAGAGACCAGTGGTTTCACTCCCTGCAGTGGAAGGTAAGGTTACAGTTTGCCTATAACTATTATTTGTTGTTTTTTTTCATCAGACCCATCAAAGCATAATGCTGAGGCCTTTAACCCCCCTCACCCCACGGACAGACGAACACACACACACACACACATACACAGACAGAGAGAGAGAGAGTTTTTGTACTTCATTTCAGCTTCATGTGTTACTTATTTTCCAGACTAAAGATTACCCCACATAAGTTTATTGCAGAATGATCATGTTGAAACACCAAAAATAGATTTTTGTTGTGTTACAAATCTTCAGACTGGCACACAATTTTGTGACACTTTACAGACCTTTAGGAAGATCATACTTCCAAACCTGTCATTACCTGAGCCATGCTGTGCTCACTGAGCTAAATAAAGCAATGCAAAGAAGTATGCCTGAAGTGGTTCAGAGAGATAGGGCTCAGAGTTACTTCCTGTGAAAAAAAAAAAAAAAATTCTGTGTTTAATTTTCACCATACTCAACATTGTTTTTCAGGCAATAATGAAAAGCTGTCACATAGGAAGCACTGCCCATATATACGAAGGTGTCATGATAGGTACTTTACACAGCTCAGACTCTTCAAAAACATTTCCCGTTTGTGTTTTCACTGCACCGTGTTGAATAAAAATTTTCCAACAAGCATATGATAAATGATGACATGTAGGAGGCCCAAAACAAGAACAAACAAGAACAAACTTCCTTTGAAAAATATTTCTTAATGATAAAAAAGTGCTGGTTTCCCAGAACAATTCAGGCATCAGATACAGAAGATATTCCAAATGCTTTCTAGGTAGTCACCATGGTGTACTGCACTGTGTTTCCTGCAGAAAAAGATCTACAAGTACCGTAAGGTCCTGAACAACCCAAGTCGCTGGGACGTGGTGCTGAAGGAGATCAGAGCACTGGTGGACATGGCTCTGACCTCACCGCTGCAGGATGAGTCTATTCACCAGGCTCCACTGCACATCATCTCCACCCTGCTGGCTGAGGTAGCAACACACACACAGACACACACGCACTCTCACAGACTCACACAGACACGCACACACATCCACACATATGCAGACGTATGCATATCTGACCCTCCCTATTATTTTATATATTATATATATGTATATATATGTATATGTATATATATGTATATATGTATATGTATGTATATATATGTATATGTATGTATATATATGTATATGTATGTATATATATGTATATGTATGTATATATGTGTATATGTATGTATATATGTGTATATGTATATATATGTATATGTATATGTATGTATATGTATGTGTATATATATATGTATGTATATGTATGTATATGTATGTATATATGTATGTATATGTATGTATATATGTATATATGTATATATATATGTATATATATATATATATATATATATATATATGT